>NC_081565.1:22738523-22898292 GCF_022355385.1 Mustela nigripes | reverse complement strand
ATGACAGACAGAGATCACAAGTAGGCAGAGAGGCAGGCAGAGAGAGAGAGGGGAAGCAGGCTCCCCTCCGAGCAGAGAGCCCGATGTGGGGCTCCATCCCAGGACCCTGAGATCATGACCTGAGCTGAAGGCAGAGGCTTTAACCCACTGAGCTACCCAGGCGCCCCTCCCCCCAAATATCTTTCTAATATATATTCTTTCCACCCTACGAACTTCTGTTAGCATTTCTTACAGTATAGGTCTTAGCTTTCATTTGTCTGGAAAGCATTTGACTTTCATATTTAAAAGACATATTCAACATTAAAGGATTCTAGATTGATTTTTTTCTTTAAAGTACTTTAAGATGGAATTTCATTGTCTTCTTCCTTCCTCTATTACCATCCCATTTTGCTTTTTTTGTCACAACTTCCTTTATTTGTTCCAAGACATTTATAGGATATTTTATTGTAGATTTGTTTACTTCACTTATGCTCTAGTTGCACACTCTATCTCCCTCACACCTGGAATGTGTGTTCCATGAAAGCAGGAGTTGCACTGTTTTGTTCATTCCAGTATTCCCAGTTCCTGACACTTAATAGGCACTCAGTTATTGGCTGAATGAATGATTAAACAAATATATGACTTCATGTAACTTTCTTCAAAACACCAAGATAATTTATATACTAAAAGTTTTACACAGGCTAGACCATGGTGCTCAGATGAACACTTTAAAACATTTTATTTTTGGTTAGAATAAAGAATGCAAAAACTTCTATCATGGACATATTTTCCTGGAAAATAATTAACCTCAAATAAAAATAGTGTTTATGTGTCATCTACAATTTTTTCCTAAATTACTTTTAGATTATTTTTATGAGTCATACATACTTCTTAAATTAAGAATTCAGGAAAATGCCCAACTACTTTATTTATAGAATTAAAAAGGAGAAACAGAGACAAATGGGAAAAGATCCCATCTGCAACAGCAACATGAAAATAAAATATCTAGTAGTATACTTAAAAAAATGTTTAAGATATATGTGAAAAAAACTTCAAAACATGATTAAGAGATGCAAAAGTTGAAGTGAATAAATGCCTGCTCTTCAAAAAGAATACTCAATATTATTAGACACCCACTCTCCCTAAATTAATCTATAAATTGAAGGAATGCCAAGAGAAGCACTGAAGATTTCTTAAGTGTATAAGGAAAAATAAATCTGCCAGAGTAGAGAGGAAGATTCTGAAAGATGGAGACCAATAGCCAGTGGCTGGCTCTCTACATATTAAAATATATTGTAAAGCTACCTTAATTAAAAGTGTATAGTGCTGAGGCAGACTCAGACAATGGAAAGAGTGAGGAAAAACAAGAGTCTAGAGACACACTAATACATGTGAAAACATATTCTGTCATAAAGGCACTACATTTTAGTGAAGAAATGTTTAATTAGTGTGTGCTGTTTAGGAAAGGGCAGGTGCCATCTAAATTTTTTTAGATTTTTTTTAATATAATGGAATGTTATTCAGCCATCAAAAAGAATGAAATCTTGCCATTTGCAGCAACATGGGTTGGAGCTAGAGAGAGTATTACGCTAATTGAAATAAGTCAGAGAAAGACAAATACCATATGACTTCACTCATATGTGGAATTTAAGAAACAAAACAAACAAACATGGGGTGGGAGGAAAGAGGCAAACCGAGAAACAGACTCTTAGCTATAGAATACAAAGTGATGGTTACCAGAGGGGCGGTGGGTGGGGCAGGGGTTAAATAGGTGATGGGGATCAAGGAGGGCGCTTGTGCTGAGCACCAGGTATTGTATGGAAGTATTGAATCCACTAAACCTACAACTGAGATGAAAATTACGTTGTATGTTAACTAACTGGAATTTAAATAAACTACACAAAAAAGGAAAAAATATTTTAAAAAGTTGGATCCCTACTTCTTACACCATGACAAATTTCAGGTGGATCAAATGTTTAAATGTTCAAAACAAAACAAAAAAAACCAACAACCCATAAACATAAGTTAAAAAAAAAAAATCACCAGAGAATTATTTTACAGTTTTGGAACCTTGGGAAGCATGATACAAAATTGAAATGTTATTAAAAAGAATGATACACTTGGGGTGCATAGGTGGCTCAGTGGGTTAAGCCTCTGTCTTCAACTCAGGTCATGATCTCAGGGTCCTGGGATCGAGCCCCGCATTGGGCTCTCTGCTCGGCGGGGAGCCCACATTTTCCTCTCTCTCTGCCTACTTGTGATCTCTCTCTCTCTCTCGTCAAATAAACAAATAAAATCTTAAAAAAAAAAAAAGAATGATACGCTTGATTTTAAAATATTTTAATTTTTTTAAAAGTTTTTATTTATTTGACAATATTTTAAATTTTCTTGTAAAAATACCATAAGCAAAGTAAAAAAACATATATATATATATATATATGGTTGAGAATATATATATTCACAGAAAAGGGTTGCTGTCATTAATTTAAATAGCACTTATGAATCCGTAAGAAAAAGACCAACAACCAAATAGAAAAATGGGCAAAGGCCATAAAGAGTTTTTAAAAAAATGTGTTGCCTGGCTGGTTGGTCAGTACAGCATGTAACTCTTGATCTTGAGGTTGTAGATTTGAGCCATATGTTGGATTTGAGCCCCATGTAGATTTAAGAGATTATTTAAAAAAATAAGTCAAGCAGAGAGAGTCAATTATCATATGGTTTCACTTATTTGTAGAGCATAACAAATAGCATGGAGGACATGGGGAGATAGAGAGCAGAAGGGAGTTGGGGGAAATTGGAAAGGGAGGTGAACCATGAGAGACTATGGACTCTGAAAAACAATCTGAGGGTTTTGAAGGGGCGGGGGGTGGGAGGTTGGGGTACCAGGTGGTGGGTATTATAGAGGGCACGGATTGCATGGAGCACTGGGTGTGGTGAAAAAGTAATGAATACTGTTATGCCAAAAATAAATAAAAAATAAATTAAAAAAAAAGAAAAAAAATAAAGTCTTTTTTTTAAGTTCACTAAAAAAGAAATAAAAATAACTCTGAAACATATTAAAAGATATCAAAAACTCCCATAGTAAAAGAAATGTGAATTAAAAGTGCAACAAGATGCCATTTTCTACTGACCAGATTAACAAAGATTAAAATATTTACTAACTTTTTCAATGAGGGTGAAAGAAGACTGAAGTCTCATGTTTTGGGTGAAAGGGTAAATTGGAGAACAACTTGGCAATAGCTACCAGAATTTTAATTTTATTTATTTATTTTTAAAGATTTTATTAATTTATTTGACAGAGAGAGAGAGACACAGCAAGAGAGGGAGCACAAGCAGGGGGAGTGGGAGAAGGAGAAACAGGCTCCCCACTGAGCGGGGAGCCTGATGCAGGGCTTGATCCCAGGATCCTGGGATCGTGACCTGAACTGAAGGCACATACTTATCAACTGAGCCACCCATGTGCCCCTCTACCAGAATTTTAAATGCTTATAGCTTTTGGCCCAGTAGTTTCACTTCCAGGCATTGATTACTTCAGTGGTCTGGCACATACGCAGAGGCATGGGTTTGCAAGGATATAAGCATTGCTGGTACCTGCAGAATTGGAAAGGACCTAATGTCCATTGAGGTGCTCCGCCTGGACCCCTTCTCCTAGGATAGAACATTTATCTCTAGCCACATAGGTGTTGGCTGTCTGTGGTTTACAGCTACACCCTTCTCCAGAGACTTATTCTCAACTGAAAAGGATCCTTCTCACTTGGAAATGGCTGAAGGGTTTACCCTTGGATGCAGCCAAAGCCATTGTCTGCAGAAAAGTGTGCCATGCATGCTCCAGAGCTCCCCATGGGATCAAGCTGATGTTAGACACAACTGAAGCGACGTCTTTCCTTAGCTTCCTCCCCAGCCCTATCTTTACTCCCTGGCTTTTGGATAGGTTTCTTTTGAAATCACTTCTCAAGAAATCACGTGTGCAAGAATCTCCATTTCGCGCTTTGCTTTTGGAGAATCTGATCTAAGAGATCCATCAACAGGGGGCTGCTTAAATAAGTGTAATATTCTATATAATGGAGTACTACCTAGATATTAAAAAAAGGGGAGGCAACAGCTCTCTATGTACTGATATAGACTGATCTCCAAAATGGAGTGCAAAAAACGAATTGCAAATATGTATAATATACTACCATTTATGTTAGAATAGACAATTAACAAATATGTTTGAGTATGCATGGAATATCCTTGTAAGGATAACTAAGAAAGGATAATAGTGTTTGCTTTGATGTCAAGGGGAGCCTAACTGGGGTCTGTGAGATGGAAGGTAAGAAGAGTGCACTTGGTACTATATACTGTCCTACCTTTTTAATATCTCACCATGCAAATAAATTACCTATTGAGTTATAGTTGATAACAATGTTAAAGCAAAAACCATTAGTACTATTTAAAAATTTAGGTATGAGAAGTCTTTTCTCTTGCCCTCAGGAATAGATCACATTTAAGAAAATCAGCATGTCAGTACTCTAAATGGAAACATATGTTTTTTAAGTCCTTGGAGAGCGCTTTAAAAAATCATCTAATCATCTGCATCTTAAGGATTCTTTCTGTAATTTTCTTAATTTACACAGTAAACACTTTCCTTGTAGGTAATGTCATGGCAACTTCCAACTGGCCCTTTCCAAATTGTCACAAATTGGCAAGTATCTTCATTTAAATGAGTGTGCTTTTTCTAAACTTGAACTTAATTGCCATTCATTTTGCTTCATTAATTATTGTAGATTTCCTGCCTCCTTTATGCCTGTGGCCACACAGACATCATATCATTATTAGTTATACTTGGCCTTTGGTTACAAATTAAACACACATATCTGCTGTGAATTGTCCATTATGTTAAAGATCAAACATGCTGGACTTGGGGCTTAAAACAGTAATGTCAGTGCATAGTCCTGAGATATGAGACTGCACGTTGTCTCTGCCTCATGAAACAGAGGTCATGACTATATTAAAAGCATCTCTGAAACTGAAATATAATGAAAGATATATCATACCTCTTTCCCTGTACATCCCTGAGTCCATGATATATAACAATAAAAAAACCTGGCCTTTGTTCTTCAACTGCATGGTGCTGCTTTTGGAGGCAGGCAGAGTACTCTTCCAAAACGCTTCCCCCTAATCATCTCCCCTCCCCACCTCTCACCCCTGCCACATTTGTCATACCCACTCAGAGATGGCACAGAAGACACAGGGCAGGAAGGCTGGTATGAATGCATCTTGTGGCCATTCGACCTTCCATTATGTTAATAAATGTTAATAAACATTTCATAAATCTTTACTATGTGGTAGGTTTTGTGCTAAAGATCTGGGCACACAGTGGTAGATATGGTACCTAGCCTCTGGAGTTTAGACTTACTTTGAGGTAATACAGTAAGCAAATGAAAATAAGACAATAAGCAATGTCTTCTTAATGTGCACAGAGGAAAGGGAGAAGTGCGTGCGTGTGTTTGTGTGTGTGTGAATTTTAACACTATATGCATATATCTATCTATATAAATATATGTGTATTATATGACTACCATAAAATTTTATAGTTCTGTGCACTAGGAACAGCACAAGCAAAATTGAAAGGCTGAAGATGACAGCCGGATTGTAGCATACAGGACAGAAAGAAGGGTGGGTTGCTCTTAACAATCAATAATAGAAAACAGACAGTCCAATAGAAAAATGGGCTAAAGACATGAACAGACAGTTCACAAGAAATGATCTCATTAAATCAACAGGTATAATTTATGCCTACTGAACTAGCAAAATGTTGTAGTTGTAGGACCTCATGAGATAAGAATGTGGTTGGAAAGACTCACACACAGCCATTGGTGGTGCAAATTGGTGTCTCCTTTTGGGTACCTCTCTACTGGACAGTTAGATTGTGTAAATAAAGAACCTGAAACCAGTTCATGCCACTTGACTCTATAACATCACTTTTCAGCATTTGATCTTGAGGGATTAATCAGAGATGTAAATAAAGATTTTTGTACAAGGATGTATATTGTAGCATAATTTGTGATCATGAAAAATTGCAAATAATCTATTCCAAAATTAGATGTTTAAATTTATTAAGGTGGTTATAGGGAGGAATATTATCCCACCATTAAAATTTATATTTTCAAAGAATAAAGATATGAGAAAATATTTCAGATTTATTACTAAGTGAAGAAAACAGGAAAGCACAGTAAGAATTCTAATAGATTAGTAATGTACACACAGACATAAAGGAATAAGTTATTTCTAGGTAAGTAACTTATTTCTATTTTAATTTTTCTTTGTATTTTCCAACTTCAACTGTGAACAAGGATTACTTCTTGAGTATATTAAAAGATTGTATCAAACGAGAAGGAAGAGCTATGAATCGCACCCAACTCATTCAACACCCAGCCCAGATATTTATAGTCAAGTGTATATTTTTTTCCTTTGCAGCAACTTTATTGAGATATATAACTCATAAATGACTATTTGTTCAAATCTTTAAAAGTTTCTAATGTCCTTTGGCATACAACTATCTCATAAACTCTCAAAATTCCTCTAGGATATAATTTCATGTTCACTCTTGTACTTCCTGTGTCTCATTGAAAAGTCTGAGCTAA
Organism: Mustela nigripes; assembly: GCF_022355385.1. Lineage (NCBI taxonomy): Eukaryota > Metazoa > Chordata > Mammalia > Carnivora > Mustelidae > Mustela > Mustela nigripes. The sequence goes on along the minus strand of NC_081565.1, from coordinate 22,891,687 downwards.
TGCTGATAATTTATTCTATAATATCTCATCCTCCTCAAATATGTATTTGAACACTTTTTCTGGATGTCTCTATTATGCCTGGAGTTCTTTAGAAGCGAAGAGGAAAAAAAATTTAGGAAAGCAGATGTATTATTTCCCTATTTCCTTTTTGCTCCCCACCGCCATCTTATGTTTTCAAATCCTGCAGTTTAACACCAGATAAAAAGACCCTTTCATTGGAAAATCAAAACATGAACATAGCTGGCAAGAATGCATTAAGTCAATAATATGATTGGAATTGTAACAAGGACAAAGAATGGGGTATCAGGTATGGTAGACATGGAAATACATGCTGAAATGCAACTTTTTATAGCTGGGAGAGAGGGAATGCCTGAAAGAAGATTTTGCATTAAGAATTAAATTTTATGTGGGGCGCCTGGGTGGCTCAGTGAGTTAAGCCCCTGCCTTCAGCTCAGGTCATGATCTCAGGGCCCTGGGATCGAACCCTGCGTCAGGCTCTCTGCTTGATGGGGAGCGACCCCCCCCCCCCCCGCCTGCCTCTCTGCCTGCTTGTGATCTCTCTCTCTGTCAAATAAATAAATAAAATCTTTTAAAAAATTAAATTTTATGAGATACTATAAGACCAGGTATAAAAAATTATAGTTGGAAACAAAACAACAACCTACAACATTTTAAGGCTATAAAATAAATTCTTGGACATACTAATGGCACTTTGAAAATATCTTCTTAAAATGTTTTCATTTGGCTGAATTTAGAAATTCACATGTACACATTTAGTTCCTTTTTGCAATGTTACAGGTATTCAGGTCAGTATCCCCAGTAAAAATTATTCAGCATTCTGTAACTTTTCATAAAATTGTTTTTTGGGCTTCATCTGTCAGGAGCAGTTTTCTTTTGGGGTGTGTTTGTGTTGTGACTAAAGATAGGGATTTTTCTTATTAGCCAAGTTTTCAATATATAAAATCATAGAATTATCTCATTTATTTAAAAAATTGTATTGCATATCCAATATATCATGGTGATATATTTTTCTGATAATTCTATTATAACGTTTAAAAGTCTTCAAAAATGTTATTTTGTGATGGAAAATTTTTGAAAAATTTCACAGGCAGGTACTTATTTCAAAATAGATCTTTATATCAGGAAAGTAGGAATTGGATGAGTACTCTTTGGAATTTTAAGATTAATTAAGACTCCCTTGGAATGATTTACTTATTTATTCAATAAGAACCAAAACATTATCTTAACAAAAGGATAGTATACCACTGAAAGACTAGGCAGTGTGGTGTGTTTCAGGGAGCAGAAACCCTAGATATATAAATTTAATATTCATAAATGATTGAGAGTGATATATAATAGAGATCTTTCCAGCAGCTGGAGAGTTAAAAATATTCGTTACCTGATAGCTTCAAAATATTTTAGTTAATTAATCTATGGAGAATGTTAATTTTACTACACAATGCTTGCATACCAGAACACTCATATTTTTTTATTTCCTAAAATTTTATTAGTCTGCTCTGAGTCTCTACACCCATGTCTGGGGGAAAGTCAATCTCAGTGTGTTTTGTGAACACTCTTCACTCCTCGTGACTGAGAGTCATACAAAAATTCAGGGGTCTTATGTAGTCCAGACCACTGGGGAAGGACCTATTCATCTTTGGTCCTCACTGGTCACTTCTGAAAAGCTCCTTAGTCCGCCCTTGTGTCTTGGATGTCTCCTAGGGAAGCCATTCCGTCTTGAGATCCTAGTAAGTGGCCATCTCTGAGAAAATAAATGGTTTCCTGGCTCTGGGAACCTGAGATGGAGCATAGAGAAGAAGAAGGAAGTGCCCAGGGGCTCAAAGGAAGAACAGATGTCCTTATGAGGGAAGAGTCTATAGGGAGAATCACTATTTGGACAAGAGGGCTGGTGCTCAGATGTGGCAGGTTCTAGACCATGACCGTGAAGCCCTCAGATCTACCCTTCTTCCAAATTTCCCCATTTGTTGGCCCACAAAACAATAGCTAAGCCTGTGCCTGGCTCAGAATAACCTCCATATGCATGATGTGTAAATGATTGAAATCAGATGAGCCACGACTGTGACTTTACTCATATAAATGTGTAAATTACTCAAGTGTTCCAATTGGATGAAGAGAAATAGCAAAGTGTAGTCCTTGGTACCTCAATGTAAGAAGAAGAAAATTCAGAGAGGATACTGCAGAATGGGGATTCTGATGGAAAAGTCTCTGCCCTCATAGAATTTAAAGGCATGGGGATTCAGTGGGTGACCTGTGTCATTGTTTCAGGACTGCTCTTTCCATCACTCAGGCCTCTCATCTACAGTCTCCTTGCACACTTGTAACAGTCTCCAGACCCATCTCTGCCACTGTCTATATTCCCTGTTCATGTCTGATTGTCCCAGAGGATCTGAGACAACATATAACCATGAAGACCTGGCTATAACCATGAAGACCTGGCTGCCCATGAGCTGGCATTCACATCAGCTTGGCTCTTACCAGTGCTTCACAAATTTTTTCTTCCTTTCTCCTTGGCATGTCTCCAAAAGGGCTTTTTTTTTTTTTTTTTAATGTTCAGTTAGCCACTGTATAGTACATAATTAGTTTTTGATGTAGTGTTCAGCGATTCGTCCGTTAAGTATAACACCCAGTGCTCATTACAGCATGCGCCATCCTCAATATCCATCACCCTGTACCCCCTCCCCCAATGAAGCCCTCAGATTGTTTCCTGGAGTCCATAGTCTCTCATGGTTCATCTCTCTCTGTTCTCCCTCTTTTGATTTCCCTCCCTTCCCCTATGGCCCTCCATGCCATTGCTTATTATCTGCATGTGAATAAAACCAAATGATAATTATCTTTCTCTGCTTGACTTACTTCCCTTAACATAATCCCTTCCAGTTCCATCCATGTTGACGCAAATGGTAGGTATTCATGGTTTCCAATGGCTGAATAATATTCCATTGTATATATGTACCTTGTCTTCTTTATCCATTCATCCATTGAAGGGCACCTTGGCTGCTTCCATAGTTTAGCTATAGTGGACATTGCTGATATGAATATTGGGGTGCATGTGCCCCTTCTTTTCACTACATCTGTATCTTCAGGGTAAATATCTAGTAGTGCAATTGCTGGGTCATAGGGTAGCTCTATTCTTAACATCTTGAGGAACCTCCATACTGTTTTCTAGAGTGGCAGACCAGCTTGCATTCCCGCCAACAGTGTAAGATGGCCCCCTTTCTTCACATCCTCGCCAACAATCGTTGTTTTCTTGTTTTGTTAATTTTTGTCATTCTAACTGGTGTAAGGCGGTATCTCATTGTGGTTTTGATTTGTACTTCCTTGATGGCTAGTGGTGTTGAGCATTTTCTCATGTGTCTGTAGTCATTTTTATGTCTTCTTTAGAGAAGTGTCTGTTCATGTCCTCTGCCCATTTTTTGACTGGGTTATTAGTGTTTTTGAGTGTTTAGTTTCAAAAGTTATTTATAGAGCTTGGATATTAGCCCTTTATCTGTAATGTCATGTGCAAATATCTTCTCCATTCCATGGGCTGCTTCTTGGTATTGTTGACTGTTTCCTTTGTTGTGCAGAAGCTTTTTATCTTGAGGAAGTCCCCAAAGTTCATTTTTGCTTTTGTTTCACTTTGGAGACCTGTCTTAAATGAAGTTACTGTGGCCGATGTCAAAGAGTTTACTGCCTATGTTCTCCTCCAGGATTTTGGTGGGTTCCTGTCTACACTGAGTTCTTTCATCCCTTTTGAGTTTATCTTTGTGTATAGTGTAAGGGAGTGATCCAGTTTCATTCTTCTATATGTAGCTGTCCAATATCCCCAGAACCACTTATTGAGGACAAAATGGCTCTTTTAAACTATTCTTCTCTTCCTTAACTCCTCAGTTGTACCTGCTGAGAGTGAGTGAGTGTGTATGTTGGTGTGGGCATCAACAGCTCTGCACTCACCAGCTGTAGGACCTTCATCACATTTCTTTTTTTTTTTTTAATTTTTTATTAACATAAACATATAATATATTTTTATACATCACATTTCTTAAGTGCACCTGGAAAACAAAGATGATAGTAAGCAGAACTTACTTACTGCTTAGATTGTAGTAAGTAAGTAGAACTTAACCTCTGAGTGCTGGTAAGCCTAAAAAGATAGTATCTGGGATGGGGCTCTGTGAATGTCATCTGTGAATGTGAGTAATCTCTCCTCAGCTGAGTGAACCCCCTTTTCCTTCCTTTCCCTGGAAAATAAAGCATGACTATATATTCTCCTTCAGTTATTTGATATTCTTTTCTGCATATCATTCTGTATTGCCATTTAATCACCTTTTCCCAAAATGTACCAGCAGACCTGTATTTTTGGATGCCATTATTGAGGGCCCAGTTTCTTTGTCCTCATAATTACCCCCACCTTCTCTGTAACCTCCTTTGGGCTCCAGGCAAACTTGGCTACTCTTGAGCATACTTCCTGAAATGCTCCCTTCCCTTGAATGACCTTGCACCATCCCCTACCATGTTGCTGGGCTTCTCTCCTTCCTGTGTCATATTTCATGGTTCAGTTCTTAATATTTTCATCTTTACTTTTGTACCCATTCACTCTGAGAGCTTTCAATGGATGTCAAGTGCAACAAATCATTGCTAAATGTCCCGTATTCTGAAAAGAGCCAACAACAGCTGGGGCCAGATACGTCCCCATGACATACTGTGGAGAAGCAGAACTGCCCAGTTAACTAAGGTGATACTTATCCACTTCTGAAAATAGCCTAGTGGTTGAGAGCACTAAGATGTTTTTGGAGCCAGCCTACTTAGATTTTAATCCTGGCTCTGCCACTGACAAACTTCATATGCCTCTAGTTGAGATATTTAATCTCCCTGTGTTTGGTTTCCTATCTGTAAGATAGGGGTAATAATAGTACCTACTCCCACTCCATTGGGCTGAGTCCATTATTTTTTTTTAAAGAATTTTTTTTTTCTTATTTGCTAGGGAGAGAGAGAGAGTACAAGCAGCCAAAGTAGCAGGCAGAGGGAGGCGGGAAGCAGGAAGCCCAATGTGGGGCTCCATTCCAGGACCCTGGGATCATGACCTGAGCCGAAGGCAGACGCTCAACTGACTGAGCCCCCAGGCGCCCCAGATTAAGTCCAATATTAAGAAAGATGGCAGTATCTTTTTAATTCCCCAATGTTTCTGCCTCCTTCCCAGTCCCAGTGGGGGAGAAGGGGAGGAATGAAGGGGGAAACCATGTTTCTCTCTGCACTTAAGACTTCTCCAGAGAGGGGTCAAACTGGTACAGGAGACAAGGAAAGGGAGAAGATGATATTTAAATCACATTTAAGAATGAAATGTTTGAGTAGATAGAAATTTTAATAACTTTTCAGAAAATGTCTGGAAAGCCATGACATCTGTCCAAGATATAATTAATAATCAAGAAAAGGTTTATTGCAGATTTCGAGAAAAACTGACCTGATTCTGTATTATCACTCCTCCAACTTGATTCCTCAGTGATGTTGATGATGATGGCTAACAGCATCAGGATAGGTTTTCTTGGATATCTATAGCAAACTATCAAGCTTAATACCCCGTAAGATGGCTATAATCAGAAATATAGACAATAACAAATATTGGCAAGGATGTGAAGAATCTACAATACTTACGCTAATGGGAATGTATAATGGTATAGCCACTTGGGAAAAAAAGCCTGGCAGTTCCTCAAATGTTACACATAGAGTTACCATCTGACTCAGCAGTCCTACTCCTGAGGATCTACACAAGAGAAATGAAAATATATGTCCACACAAAAACTTGTCCACTAATGCTTATAGCAGCATTATTCATAAATAGTGAAGAAAGATGTCCGTCAACTGATGACTGAATAAATATAATGTGATATCCATACAATGGAATATTATTAAGTCATAAGAACGGTGTACCAATGATACATGTTATCATAAGGATGAAACTCAAAAACATTTTGTTAAGTGAAAGAAGCAAGTCACAAAAGCCTACATATTGAATTGTCCGACTTTGTAAATTGTCCAGAATACATAGAGCTGGAGAGACAGGAAGCAGTGGTTTCCTAGAGCTAATAGCAGGAAGTGACTCTTAATGAGTATGAGGTTTCCTTTTGGAGTGATGAAAGTATTCTAAATTCAAATTAGGGTGATGGTTGCACAACTCTGTATATATGATAAAAAAAAAAAACATTGAATTATACACTTCAAGTGAGTGAACTTCATGACATATAAATTATATCTCAATATAAGTACCACGTGCTAACCAATTACACCACTGGAGCTCCTAAATTATATCTTAATAAAGCTGTAAAAAAATCAGTTGATTTTCTCCAGCTGTTGAAAATAGAACCACAACTTCCCTTGCCTTGGGCTTTATACTCTACAATAAACAACCTTTACCTTCTCTTTCCACATGGCCTCACTTACCAGACAGTGGTACTAACAGATGTTTGTCATTTTTCTGGTGTCCCAGCATTTAAATCGATTTCCAAGTTTATGAGTTTTGGCAGGTGCATCAGCCATCTCTCATTATAGAAATGGAAAACAATAGATAGCTGTTTGCCAGAGGTCGGAGGCACCCAACCTAGGCTTGGCCAACCTGCTCCAGACTTGGAGTTCAGCATTAGGGATAGATTCAAAGAAGCAGGGACAGTGGGAAGTGCATTTGGATAGGGGTGAGAGCAGTGCCAACAGCCAACGGTGTTTCCAGGGATGGAGTCTATATCTTGTGCCAGGCAGTGGGAGCGACGCAAACTCTGGTCACTGTGCTCAGCAATAGGGGTGATCTCACTGGATGGATTTTTGGCTTGATTTTGGCTGTGACTAAACGCTACTTCATCTTCCAGTCCTGCCTGTTTTCCAAGTCTGGTTCCTCCAACCTTCTCAGCAATTGTGTGGGTGAGTTAATATCCTTCCAATCAGTTCTTTTTCTCCCATGATCAGTTTCTCTGCTTGCAGTTAAGAACCCTGTTGATGTAATTCATAAGTCAGGATGATTTTCATCCTACAGGGTCTCTGGGATTCATTCTTTTGACTGTAGGCATTTATTTATTCATTGATTACTTTGTGCCATCCATTATCTCATGCATTCCTCATAATAACATCGTGACATACATACTATTAGCCTTCCTTGCACAAATGAGGAACCAAACTCATTGGAATGAATAACTTGTGGATTTAAACCCAGAGCAAGGCCAGTGACCCTTCCTTGAGATCTTTGTGGCCACTTTTCTATTTTCACTGTGGCTACATCTCATCCACCATCTACTGGACAAAAGTCTCTGCTACTCTTCCTCCTTCTATCTCTTCTTTATTTAAATTGTGGTGGCATCATTGCCAAAGTTCTTCATTAAAGTATTGTTGATTCTTCTGTACAAGAGTCTATACCTCCCTATTGTCTTGAGGCTCAGACATCAGAAAGGATTAACCACTGATGTCTGACACCTTCCTTTCTGTTTATATCTCTCAGTAACTCTAAACAAGCCCATTACATGCCACAAACGCAGGCCCTATTTTTTCTTAGTCTCGCTCAATTTACTGCAGACAGTAGGCCCTCAATAAATCTCCTTAATCTGGAGACAGACTAAAGACAAAATATTGAATTCACTCCTCCATCATAAGTCCCAAATTCCATGGCAGTGATGATTTGGAGAACAATAAAATAAGCACCAACATCATATGACAAAATCTATTGGAATGTGATGTTCTTGGCAGGAAATCATGTCGGAGTGGAAAATGATCCCTAAGTATAAATACTGTAAAGACATGTGTACCATCAGGACTATATTATTAGATTCCCAGAGATTTTTATTTAGAAGCTCAAGAACTTGTAAGGCTATACAATTCCTGGAATGGAATTTAGGTTTGCTTTCTGAAATCAATCCAGTCAAGCCTTTTCACACACGAGCATTCTTAGAAAGTCTTTGAACATCTATTCTTACTCATTTATACTGGTGGCAAGGAGTCCAAAAATAAAATCATCATGAGGTTCTGCTTGCTTCCTGCTTTAGTTGCACTGGAAATCTTCCAGGGAAAACTCGTGTACTTTTTGAGATCTCCTTTGCCGTCCATAGTCAGCACTGGGTAGTGGAAGCCTAGACTTGGGGCAAGGTCTGGGATAGCATTTGGGGTTCTATACCCAATTCCAGTGTGTGTGTGTGTGTGTGTGTGTGTGTGTGTGTGTGTGTGTGTGGTGGAGTTTCATCTACACCAATAAGCAACTACTGGACAGCAACAAGGTTTTTGAGAATTCAACTCAATTCTGACACAATCTACCCTGAGATAGTGTCAAGTTTCATAGATTCAGGACTCAGTCCTACAAGACTATCCCTTCTCCCAGATACTAGTCACAAACCCAGGTTATGACCTGGCCTTCCAGCCAACCAGGTGTAGAGTAGAGGTTCCAGGACCCCTTGTTTGTATGTCAGATTCCCCTTTTGAGTTCAGGTTATTACCTGTAATTCTCATTGACTGGCTATAATCCCGGAGTTCCTAAGATCCCTTCCCTGGACTCAATGAACTTGCTAGAGCAGCACAGAGAACTCAGAGAAGCATTTACTCACTAGATTATTGATTTATTATACAAAGATTTAACTTAGGACTAACCAGAAGAAGAACAGAAACTTCTATGCCCTCTATAGGTGTACCACTCTCCCCAAATCTTCTTGTGTTCACCAGAGCAGAAGCTCTCTGAACCCTATCCTTTTGGGTTTTTATGGAGGCTTTATTACATGGGCATGGTTGATTAAATCGTTGACTCTTGCCAATTGATCTAGAATTCCAGCCCCTCTCCCCAGGTTGGGTGGGACTGAAATTTCCAGCCTTCTAATGACTTGGTTGGTTCTTCTGGCACCAGCCCGCATCCTTAGGTTACCTAACAGCTTTCTAAAAGTCACCTCATTAACATAACAAAGACACCTTTATTGTCATAGGAAATTCCAAAGGAGCTCTGTGCTAGAAATGAGGACAAAGACCAAATATGCATTCCTTATTATACACCACAATACCACAGATGGTATGAACCAAGTGAATCAAAGAGGCTGAGCAAGAGAATGCCAAAGACAGGATCTCATGCCAAGGATGGACCTGGAAAGCAAGGGCATCAGGGGAGGGTTGGTCAGGAGAGATAGGGACATAGTAGACATTGAGCCTAGCTCTAGTCTGAGACTACTCCTTTCCCTCCACTGGGGCTACTGGGGCCCTTAACAGATCTTGATCTAGGACAGATTGAAGGGTCTACAGCCCACATTTTGGGGCACTCCAGCATGGCCTTTTTATGGCTGGGTCTGTCCCTCACTTTGGACCCTGAGTGTGATACTCTGTGAGAGTATGTGGCCAAATCCTACTGTAAGGCCCAGCCTAGTATCTGGATGACTGAGAGTTGCCCCTTCTCTCCTCTTGCCTCCCCTACCCCCCTCCCAAAATGACTATCACTCCATTCTTGCTGCTATGAGATTGAGCCTAGCAAGTGACTCTCTTGGAGGCTAGTTGCTCACTGGGCCACTGCTTGTTGTTAAACTCAGAGACTCCATTAATGCTATCCTTCACAGCCCCTTGCCAGGTAAAGCCTGTGCCCTCAGGGCCTATCTTCCCACCAGGACGTCCAGTAGGCAGACCTAATTCCAGACCTGACCACATGCTGACTTCACCAGGCTCTGTTTCTCAGAGAGGTAGCATGAGTTGAGTAGGCTGCCAGAGGCCCAGCCATGGGTAAAAGATTGATAACCTTGCAGAGAAAGAATGGGTTAAAATCCTAGACTGATGGACAGTAGGAATCAGGGAACACATTGAGGGGATCATGATACCCATTAGCCCATACAGGTCTTTGTGTTAAATAGAAAAATCACATCCTTTTGAGGTGGAACAATTAGGAAAAGCTGCTCTTCTTCCATGTGGATACAACCTGAAATGGATTGAAGTGGCCCCCAAAAGATCCATGCAAGTCCTAACCCTGGATACCTGTGAATGTGACCTTATGTAGAATGAGGATCTTGATAACATAATTAAGTCAAGGATTTTGAAATGCAATCATTCGAGATTAACCAGGTGGGTCCTAATTCCAATGACAAGTGTCCTTACAAGAGAAGGAGAAACATGGGGGTGACACAGGGAGATGATGAAGGCAGAGATTGTCTCTACAGAGCTACAAGCCAAGGGATGCCAAGAATTGCCAGTAGCTACTATCAGCCAGGAGAGAGGCATGAAGGGATTGTCCCCTAGAGCCTTCAGAAGGAACCAACCCTGCCGATTCCCTGGTTTCAGACTTCTGGCCTCTAGAACAATGAAAGAATAAATTTCTGTCTTGTTGAGTCTGTTGGTTTGCAGTAATTTGTTGCAGCAGCCCTAGGAGATGAAGGCATAACTCCAGGAAGGGGATGTGGCTTTCTAGGCAGAATGCAGGTGGGCTGTGAACCTCCTTCTGCCCCTCAGCCAGATTTCTTTGAGCATGGCACAGACACAAACTGTGCAACTGTTCACCAACGCTCTGATGGAGACTGAGAAAACATAGCCCAAATCCACAAGAATTAAAGGGAGTCAACACAGGGCAGTGATCAAAGAATGAATTCTGGAAGCAGATAGGAAGTCTGGGATTCTAACACTGTCGCAGTCAATATGACTTTGAGCACCATTTCCTTACCTGCAAATGGGCATGGGGAGGGAAATGACATTTATCGACTACTTGCTGGGAATTATTATTCCTCTGCTTTTGCTGAATGACTGTTAGGATTGGATGGCAATGTGTAGGACTTGGTGTCCCATCCTTTCTCAGTAGATATTTATTTCTGTTCATCTTCCCACCCTGGGCAGTGTATCAGTACAGCAGGTATAAGAAGGTTGCTTGGTTCTGTGCTCTAGCTTTGCTTCTGCTCAGGAATATTGCAGGCCTCTTGACACGGCAGCCATTGGCATTTGCCTTTAGCTCCTTGGGGCTGTTAGAGAGGACAAACAAGGAGAAAACAGGAACTAGGGTTAAGAGATACTGTTTCCCCAACATGGCCACCTTGGGAAATCTACTCTGTGCCTTTATTTTGTATGTAACGCTATAGGTGCCCAAACCTGACTTAAGACAAGTTCCTCAATGAACACAAGCATTAAATTTTTTAAAATTTTATTTATTTATTTGAGAGAGAGAGAGAGAAAGTGAGCATAGGGGGAGGGGCAGAGGGAAAAAGAGAATCTCCAGCATACCCTGCACTGAGTGCCAAGACCGATGCGTGGGGGCTCAATCCCACGACCTTGAGAACATGACCTGAGCTGAAATCAAGAGTTGGACATTTAATCAACTGAGTCACCCAGGTGCCTCCAAACACAAGCATTTTAACAATTAACAAGCATTTTAGCAATTTCAATCTCAGTAAGTGTCCAAATGGGAAAAGGGTTCTTTATTCCAGTATGACCATGATTGGATGTTGTTGCCTTTGTCAGGCAGAAGGGAATTACTTTGTTTTCATTACAGAAAGAAGGAAAGAGAGAGGGAGGCTGGGAGGAAGGAGGGAAGGAAGGAAGGCAAATAAATAAATAAATAAATAAATAAATTAATTAATTAATTAATTTGGTGGATGTTAGCCTTGGGTTGGAGGAGAATGGATTGACACTTTTCTATCAAGCGGAGTCTGTCTGCTCTTCTGAAGCACAGGGACATTTCATATTTTCTGAATCTGAACAGAAGAGCTTGTTGAAATACAACATTAATATGCACTAGTAAGATGGTTTTGGTGGTTTATAAAACCCCTTGCGAATCATACAGGAGCGAGGGCCCTCAGTGAGATAGCGTTCAGTAATCCAGCGGCTGGGGTCTTCCAGTTCTTTCAGAGCAGGAGAGAACAAAATCATGGCTTTTCTTAACTTTGTGTGTATCTTTATGAATGAAGACATTGCAAATGAGTGGGATTTACTGAGCTCTCCCTGTGGTATGTGCCTGTCCCTGCATGTGTGAGCAATTTCCATAAAAAGCATCTCTAAAGGGCTCAGTTCTGCCTTCTGAAGTGACAGATGCATATACATTGGAACCATGAACTTGTTCATCCAATGAAGCAGGGGTAATACAAGAATATCTATGTTTTTATGCCCCTTCTCAGCATTCCCAGGGACTCTTAGGCAGAAATTCATTGCCTAAAGCATAGTTAAATAAAGACGCTGAACGATTAGCTAAAACATTATCCATGTGTTGTCCCAGAGTCCGTGCCAATATCTACCGACAAAAGAAAAGATTAATCTCAGAGCCTTTTGCTTAACAGCAAGCTGATACCCAAGTCACGCGTCAGCATACTTCATCACGGGAGGCTGTTTTATCTCCGTCCAAGGTGGTATTGATAGACTTAACGGAATAAGTTCTCCTGGTCTCCAGAAGCTTGTCAGCTTTCCAGTGACATGTTTTTTCAAATAATTCAGCTAGTCAGGTCCATCTGGAAACAGTTGTTTTGATGCTTTATGTCTTTTGTGTGACCCCTAATAAAGGCTACAGAAAGAATATGGCTTGCAGAAAGACTGAGGTGTCCCAAAGTAGTATTTAATGCTCTGCCGACATTCAAACAAATCAACACCTTCTTTGGAAGTTTATATGTTAGCACAAGGAGCCACTCCAAGGAGCCTTGGAGTTACGGAATGTTTGCCCTAGAGACGCTTTAGAGCTCCCGAGCCTACCTTCCATTTGGTGATGGTGAGACACACCTGCTGTGGCTTTCCCTCTAGGTGGTCTCCAGCTGTGGTCTCTGCACACTTTGGTAGAGGATGTTCCCCACTTCCTAAAGGAGCCTATTTCTACTACTAGGCCATAATAGCATAAGGAAAGTTCTTCTGTTGAGCTGAAATATGCTCATGTAACATTTGGTCCTAGTTCTGCATCCTAAAGCAACAAAGAGTGAATCCCTTTCTCCGTAGTGGACTCCATGGTCTGGACAAATGGGTAGAGATATTGGATTTGACTCTGCTTCATCGCCTAGCTAGCTGGGCAGTTTAGAATCCCTCAGAACCTTGGCTTCCTGATCCCTCCAATGAAGATCAGAATCCCAATCACATGGGCTGTTGTGGGGTTTGGACCAAATAATATCTGTAGCCACTCATCACAGTGCCTAGCATATCATGGGTGTTTATTGAATGTTCCCCTTTTCCTTCTACTTCTCAGCTCTTTAGACACCTGAAGGCAGCACATCTGTTTGCCTTTGCTCTTTTCTCTTCACAACCACTGAACTGCAGATCAAAGGGTTGGAGTTGAAAGTAGGGGCTGGGGAAGGGAAGAGGGGGCTGGGAAATATTCAAATCAGTGTTTCCTGAAGGGTTGGCATTGATAGGTGGTGAAAGGATTCTTCTCAGATAGCGCATGGGTAATCATTTTACAGTTTAAATTTAAATCTGTCTCTCTAAATGATATATTTCGGTTTCCTTCTGTTATGACAGGTGCTACTATCTTCCTTTCTTTGATCGTGATATAAAGTTTGCCTTAAACATACATTTATTTAAGAATAAAGGTGAATTGAGCACCATAAAAAGGTCTGATTATCTTTAAAATCAAATGAATTTCCAAATAAATCAAAATCCTGTTCAAAATCTCCTTAGCTATCGGAAAAGGCTATCCTGTATGATTCCAACTCTCTGATATGCTGGAAAAGGCAGAACTGGGAAGACAATAAAAAATCGCCTGGGATCACAGGCGATTTGTCGGGGACAGAAACTATTCTGTGTGATGTTACAATGACAGGTGCAGGTCATTATACATTTGTTAAAACCCACAGGATGTGTAGGACAAAGAATGAATCCTAACAAGCTCTGGACTTTAGTTAATAATAATATGTCAATATTGGCTCATCAGTTGTAACAGTTGTAACAAATGTACTACACTAATGCAAGATGTTAGTAGAGGAAACTGGGGGATGGGTGAAGGAGGGAGTGCATGGAAACTGTACTTTCTGCCCAATTTTTCTGAAAGCATAAAAGAGCTCAAAAGAAAGTCTGTTAATTAAAAAATCCCATTAGCTAGGCAAGTTACCACTCTGTTTAGTCACTACCGTATCTCTGTTTGCCTAGGGATATTTCATGTCAAAAGCCAAATTAGCCACATTTCCCCCCAAATGTTACCATTACCACCAATTGCTAATCTCTGAGGTCCTCAGGCTCATCTCAGTGGGTCTTGTGCTCCCATTATTTCTTAAATTACTATATTCAATTTACTGCCTGCCTACTAATTCCCCCACCCCCTCTCCTCTTACTCTGCCTGGAATCTCAGGCCTATTTGATTCATAACAACTCTTGCTATGGAGTAGGAACTCTCATCCCTCCATGTCTGGGCTACTCCAAGAGCCTCCTGGGTGGTCTTCTTATCTTTAATTTCTCCCACATTCTAAGATCACCTGCTAACATCATTAAAATGCTGTGCTGATGTCAGTTTCATCCCAATTCTCCTCTGCTTGAGAATTTGTGAGTCTCTGCTCCCTACCATCCAATGAGAAGAATGATCAAAGATGTAGATCTTGCATGTGTCCACCAGGTCAGGACAGGGATGAAGATCAGCCACTAGCTGATCCAACCAAGATAATTAACAAGGACAATTATGAGCATTTTCTGAATACCTGGACTAGATGCTGGGGTGCATGGGTAGGCGGAGGCTCCTGTCCTCCTCCCCCCAGCACCCACCCCCACCAGTGCTGGGAGTGTTGGCAGCTTCCAGCTCTCTCTTACCTGAGGACACCACCTCCCAGGGGCAGCCCATAGCTAACGTCTGGTGGGTGACAGTGTATAACACCCTACCTCTTTGCCTTGAAGCAGGACATTTCTAAAGGCCCATTGGAGTATTAGAGCTCCCCACAGACTGGCTGCATGTGTGGTGACTGCACTGCAGTTCAGCTCCTCTCCTCTGCCCTGTGATTCTTGCTCTCCTGCACAGCATCCAGCAAACTTCCTGCACTCACATCTCCATCCTGGCATCTACTTCAGGGGGAAACACGTCTGTGACAGCATCCAAGGTTAACTGGGCTCTAAGTCTGTGCTGTTGCCCTGATGTGTGCTCTTTCTTCTTCTTTTAAAAAGTATTGTATTTATTCATTTGAAAAAGAGAGCAATAGAGAAAGAGAGAGAGAGAGAGCGCACAGGTGGGAGGCACAGGGAGAGGGGGAAGCAGGCTCTCTCTTGAGCAAGGAGCCTGTTGCAGGACTCTGATCCCAGGACTCTGGGATCATGACCTGAGCCAGAGGCAGATGCTTAACTGACTGAGCCACCCAGGTGCCCTAATGTATACTCTTTACAAAAAGGGGGGGGAGGGGATTAAAAGCAACAGACTTTTTTTTTTTTTTTAAATAACTTCTGGATTCCAGGTTCTATATAGGATATTTTATTTATGTGGGTTCTAATCTTTACCTCAACCTCATGACATAGGTCTGCTTTCCAGATAAGAATACTAAGAATTAAAGGATTTGGAAATGTACAGTTGTGGTCCAGTGAAAGAGGTCTTTGGACCTCACAGGGAAACTCCTGTGAGTGGTGGTAAGGAGGCAAAATAAAATGACAGCTTAGAACACACGTGGCTTGGTATTGAATGATCAATTACTTCTCCCTCCACAGGGCCAAGTTTGGTTCCAGGAGAAGGAGGCAAAGTGGGAATGGGCAGTTTTCCCATAAAACCAGCTCATGGCTGCTCCAATCCCCAGCCCCAGCCTCACTCACTCTATTTCTACCCGTCAGCCCTCCATTTCCTGGCAGATACTCTGTTTTCCATCTGTTTCTCTAAGTGTAACCCAGCCCAGCCCCTGCATTTTGTCTGGGCCTTGTATTTTCTTCAGAAATGCCCATTCATCAGCCCATGCCTGTTATATCCATTTCAGTTTTGTTAAAAAATATATCTTCCTTCAGAAAGGCTCTCCTAATGCTATCTCTGGATAAAGAATTCACCTCACCACGGTACTTAATCCCTCAGCGTGGTTATCGCTGTTCTACCTTTACTCATACCTTAAGTCATACTCTGAGTCATAGAGTTCAGAAAGCTTCTTTTGATGACATTGAAGATTGATTTGGGTTGGGGGTTCTAATCTCACTTCTGTTCTGAATCAGTGGTCGAGAAAAGGCATAAGAAGCAATATGTAATACTAAATTTGTTCAGAGTTTGGGGATATTAACTTAGAAGAGGCATTTCTGGACTATGGGGCCTGATCCAGGTATGGTTATTACAGGGTCTAGGAGCAGAGCCCAGGCCCCGTTGGAGCTCTAGCAGGTCTAAAAGAGAGCAAGAGGCCAGATCAGTTCAATCTCAGCAGGCAGGCAGAGAAACCCGTGCAGTGAGGAGGGGATATAGGATTTGAAATATTCCTTCAAAGCTATGTGTTCATGGAGAGACTAGAGGAGACCTCTCTCTTCTATGGACACATGAAGAGTGGGTCACAGTGCCCTCCCGTCCTCTTCATAGCAGAGGTGTGCTCTGCAGAGAGTGTAAGCTCCTAGAGGACAGCGTGCCTCTTCTTCCATTTCTTCTGTTCCATTGCCCAGGAGGTTAGAAGTGTCTCAAGCAGGACATCACTGTATCACTTCTCTGCCAATGCTCCTTAGAATAATACACCCCAGAATGCCAATTTTAACCGGCTTTGTTAAGCAGATGTACTCTCTTTCTATTTATTACCAAGTCCATGGTGCCCATGTGATTTCTATGTGTTTTTCGGATGCCACTGGGCATGGACTTTTCTGCCAGGTTGACTGGAATGTCTAGAACATTTTATCATCTGCAGCTGGGAAATTGCTGAACTGTCTGAGTGTTTTCCTATGTGAGCAATTGTTGTGTCAGCCAAGGCACAAGTAAGATTTTAAATAAGCCCAAATTGTTCCATGATGTAATTTAGGAGGGAGACTTGTGTAAAAAAGGAAAGGAAGGATTTTTATTGTGATAACTCCACTTGTCAGAGTTCTCTCCCCTCTATGTCAATCACATCATTTCCAAGAAGACATTAAAATGTCTTCTTATGTTTATAGTATTATTGAGGAGCAAAAACATGTGAAGCAGAAACTCATGGTTTCTGTAAGCCATTTGGTACCCACTGGACATATAAATTCTATGTCAAGACCCAATGAGGATAGTTTGGTTATCTGTTGTCTGCATCCCACTCATTAGACTGGCATAGGGGTTGCTAGGTAAAATATTGGATGCCCAGTTACATTTGAATTTCAGATGAACAACAAATAACTTTTTAGTGTAAGTATGTCCCCCAAATTGTGTGAGATATGCTAAAACTTATGTTATTCATCTGAAATTCATATTTAAATAGGAATTCTGCATTTTACCCTCTGAATCTGGCAACTGTAGGCTGACAGGGACTTGGAAAGACCCCTTCCACCCTCCAAGGAGAAAATTAGGTCAGGAGTAAAGGGGCAAGGGGAAAGGAACATGTTTTTAGTGGCAGCCAAGAAAGCCAAAATAATTCACATTGCCCTATCAAAATCTGTTCTACCTTTGAAAAACAGAAATGGTTTGGGAAGACAGGCATAACCAATGGTGTGGGAATGTAACAGGTGGCCTCATATTGTACATTTAGAAAATCAGTTGGCCAATGTAGACCTTGTTATGGCCATTGGTGGTTCTGACATCATAGCCATATGCTGGGAAAGGGAAGAAGGTGAGGCTGTCGGGAGTCAGCCTGGCAGAGTTGGTGTGGCTGAAGGACTGGATGTCTGGCTGTCAAATATCCAACATTCAGTTATGGAGCAAACTAGGCCTTGATGTAGGCTGGTAATAAGATCCACTAATACTGATCCAATGTGGCAGTCCAATCATAAGAGAAAGTCCTGGTTCCTGAAGAGAGAGGGTTGATGAGACTTTGGGTAAGAGTTAGGACTCTTGGCCCAGTGGGGTCTGGAAAGCATGGCATGAAATGGTGGTGGCTAGAGAAGAGGCTGTTCATGAAGACAACTGTGTGACGTTTTTGGATTCCTGGGCTTCTTCCCAACACTATAAGGACCCTATTAGGGTGGCCTGTTTGATTCTGGGTCTGATTCAGGAGTGACACTGAGGCAGCTTGTGTCCTGTCTCTGTGGTCAGGCTGGCCAGGGTCCAGGAGGGGCCAGGCCTATGAGACAGAGAGAAGAGCCAAGATCTGCATAGCTCAGGAGAGACTAGGGTAACAGCCATAGAATTACCTCATTTATGCCAGGAAAGTGTGTGGGGTAGAGAACAGCCATGTACCAGACATCATCCAAAGAAACAGCAGAAGCAGTTGGAAATGCAAGAGTGACTGAAACAGAAAAGTACAGTCCAAAAAGGCAGGTGAGTCATCATACAAAGATAGCGCTCGAAGCCATAGAGGTCTTCTTCCTTTGAAAAACAGAAACAATTATAAAAAGGTGGGAATAAGCTTTTGTAGATTGCGTGTGATCTCTGGTTAGGCTCCCACGCTCAGCAGGAACCTGTCCTAAAAAGATTTTCACTGGGGGGCGCTTGCAGGGTGAGCAGCTTGAGCCCTCAGGAGAGAAGCACCAGTTTCTATTAGGTCTGATGTCTCGATTGAGTAATTGCATTGAGTGCCTTGTGTGAAGTCATAGGAATAAATTCAGGTGGACTGGGGGTACCAAACCTAACAAGAAAGAGAGTTTGGTGGAAATGAATGAGAGATTACAAGAAGGAAGGGAAAGGAGATAAAAGGAAAGACGTGGAAAGAGAAAGGCCAAATAGACATTAGGTGCTCTGGACCCTTTCCCCTCGTTTGCACATCTTTTTAATTTTTTTTAAAGTTTTTTTTTTTTTTTTTTAATTTGACAGAGAGGGAGCATAAGCACACAACCAGAGGGAACAGCAGGCAGAGGGAGAAGCAGGCTTCCGGCTGAGCAGGGAGCCCACATGGGACTTGATCCCAGGACCCTGGGATCATGACCCGTGCTGAAGACAGACCCTCAACAAATTGAGCCACCCAGGTGCCCCTGATTTGTGCATCTTGACTGAACATCCTGAAGACTGGTCTCTGCTAGGCATTATTACCTGATTTTTTATTTAAAGTTAGTTTTAACTCTATTATTTTTTTAAATTTGAGTATAGTTGACCCTCAATATTACCTTAGTTTCAGGTGTACAACTTAGAGATCTGAAAGTTCATACATTACGCTCTGCTCATCACAAGTGGAGCTACATCTGTCCCATTACATCACAATTATAATTGCATTGACTGTATTCTTCATGCTCTGCCCTTTTTCCCCCCTGTGACTTACTCCTCTGGCATCTGGAGGCCTGTATCTCCCATTCCCCTTCACCATTTTGCCCAAACCCCTACTCTTCTTCCCTCTGGAAGCCAGTTTGTTTTCTGTATTTATAGGTCTGATTCTGCTTTTCATTTTAATACAAAAATTGTTTGCAATGCCCTTAGCAGCTTCTGTGAGGTGTTCCTTACTCATGTTGCTTTCTATGGAGTTGATTTATATTATACTGTTGAAAAGTTTACTGTCCGGATGTGGATGCCGTTGGTCCTGAATACTTCTCAGTGTAACTTCGACATATCCCTGGGTTTTCAGGGCTTGAGAAATGTTCTCATAGGACCATGTTTTCCTTCTCCCCGGAAGCCTGAACTTTCCCACCCCAGGCTTTGGGATCAATGTGTGGTCCCTGTTCAAATGGTATTTCCTCTCACTCACTTGACTTTTGTATTTACCAGATCTCTCTTTACATCCTTAAATGTAAAATAAACTATTTCAAAATGATTTTTTTTGCACTTCTGGACTTGAAACCAGCAGAAATGCATGGTTCTGGCAAGGGAAAAATATATACGAACTGGGGTAAAATAAAAACATTCATTTTCCAAATTCAAGGCCAAACGCTGGAATTTAATCATCTCATAAAAATAAACCATTTGAAAATTACTTAATTCATCACTGATTCAGTCTGGAAATTAGATATCAAGGAACAAACACAATAAAGCTCTGTTAGCACAGAAAGGCTAAAGCATGTTTTGTTTGAGTGTTAAGTGTTTAGGATAAGACAATCACTGTGTGTTCACTCTAAAGAAGTTTAGTTTTCAGAGGCGTCTGCAGTGGTCAGCAAGGTATAATGTTGGGAGCAGGAACACACAGGACCGGGAACCCTCCAGATTCTTAGTATAATCCAAGATAAGTAACTTTACATAGATCTTGATGTCTTTGCCTGTATATGAGAGACATTTAGAGACAGTGCCATGGTCTGAATGTCTGTCTCTGCTCTAAATTCATAGGTTGAAAACCTAACCTAAAGGGGATGGTATTAGAAGTCAGGGCTTTTGGGAGGCATTAGGTTATGTGGGCAGAGCCCCAGTGAATGGGATTATACAAGGAGTCAGAGAAAGCTTCCTTACTCCTTCAGCATTGTGTAGTTACAGAGGGAAGATAGCCATCTCTGAAAGAGTGGGCCCTCACCATCCATCTCTGAAAAAGTGGGCCCTCACCGGACATCAAATCTGCTGGCACCTTGATCTTGGACATCTCAACCTCTAGAAGTGGGAGCAATAAACTTCTGCTAGTCATAAGCTACCCATTCTGTGGCATTTTTTTAGAGCAGCCCAAACAGACTAAGACAGGGAGGTAGTTAAGGTCTTCCCCATTTCCTAGACTCCACAACAACATCCAACAAATTCCCTAAATGCTGAGGCCTTTGCGTATTATCTGATGATTGACCTGACGTTTAGGATCTTGCTGTACGTGGGATCCCAATACAAGTGCTAGCGATGGTGTTGATGAAATGGGTGAGAATTAATGAGATTTTGAGGACTGGAGGCAAGATTAGTGCCTTTGAACCCTCTTGATATGGCACCCATAGAAAACAGGTTAACAGCCAAAGATGCTTATGCCTAAGGCACCTGGCTTATAGTGTAATCAGCATCTAGGTTCTTTCCAGATGCCCCATGTGCCAAAAAGATTGTTATCTTGGGCACTAACCTATAACTCAGTTGTGGCATACCTTCACACATCAGTCAGGAAGCTCTGGACCAGAACTTGGAACTACAACTTACTATAGAATGGAGAATGACAGTTTACACAATAAGCATAATAGCTACTAAAAATAATACTCTTTTAATCTTTAGTTGTAGGAAAATTCGAGGGTGAGAAGGCATAGATCTGAAAGGGGCCAGGTTGTGTGTTTAGCTGGGGACAAACTGATTAGGGGGCATCTCTGAGATATCCAAGTGCAGATGTTGAGATGCTAGGTAGATACCCAGATCTGGAAGTCGATGGAAGTCTGGGCTGGAGAGAGTTCTGGAAGTCATGCATGTATAGATGAGATTGGAAACCCTGAGTGAGATTTCTCTGAGAGACTGAGAAGAAGCGAAGAGATGGGGTTCAGGAGAACACTAAAATTTGAGGTGTTGGTAAAGAGAAGGAGTTAGCAAAAGATATAGGGAGGAGCCATTTACAAAGTGACTTAGTCGTTTCATAACTGAAAAACACAAGATACATTGATGTCCATTGTAGATACGATTTATTACGTAATGACATCCATAAATACAGGCAAGGACACATGCGTACGGTGGATTTGGACATGTGCATACAGGACAAGTGGATACAGTTAATTTCATTCACTCATTCACAGCATTCTTTCTTTCAACCAAATGTTTACAGAGTTCCTACTATATGCCCAGAATTATTCTAACCACTAGGGATATGGGATACACAAGTGAACAAAACAGAGCAAGTCCCTTACCTAGTGGAGTTTTATTGTGGCACACGTGCACACATGCACACACACAGACCCCCCCCCCCACCCCACACTAAATACTTTACAGCCTACTTCCCAAGAGGTAGAGCAGAATGTAGACAGGCTTGTGTTTTTACTGGGCCAAGATCCTTTATTCTCATAAAGAATTGCCTGTCATCACCCCCCACATATCGCTTTGGCCCTGTTATATTTGTCTTTTTTTCACTTAAAAGGTTAACTGGATGGTTGAATTATGGGATTCTAGCCAAAATACGCTTCCCTTACAGGAGTTCCCAGCTAATCAGTAAGCTGAGCTGGTTTGGCATCTGTCTTACATTACCAAGGAGCTGGGCATCTGCAGGCTGAGCTCATACTGGGGAGGCATCAACGGGACCTTGATCTGCCTTCACACTGTCATTGCCAAATGACAGGGGAGCGGCATAGGGCATGGTTCCAATCTGAGATGGCAGGTTCTGAGGACAAAGCCTGCAGGGATAATTTTTTATTGGAAACTCTTTCATTTCCACCCATTGTCAAATATTCTAACTCCAGATTATCTTCGACTCCAAAAAGTGAAGATAAATCTATTTTTTTTACCTTATCATTTCCCCCAAATTATTGTTATTATCATTATTGTCATTGTTTAATTTTTATCATATAATATGGAGATCAGAGATTTTCTCCATTTGGGGGCCAGTATGTTCTGGGCCCTGTTAGGTGATAGGACGACTCTACCTCTAGAATTTTCTGTTTCTATTAATGGCACCATCTGATGATGTTTCTAGTCTCTGTGGTTCCTTAAAGTGATTTCCCATTGAGGAAGATTTTCTTCCCTTCTGTTCTTTCTCCATTGTCTGGGTGAGACCTACTTGAAAGCCTATATGGTATTGGAGATGGGAAGGATTTAATCTTTATGGGTGAGAAAATACTCCATTATGCCCAAAGTGTTGGCTGTCCTGGTCATTTTCATTAATGATCTTACAATAACCCTGTACTCCATCATCTTTCATAATCTGTTGTATCTAATTAGTTATATATGAAGTCAGTTTCTTAAAATACTATCTGTATATGCATTCTTTGGCCAATAACTTTCAATGAATCCCTATCATGGTTGGAATCCAAATGCATTAGCCCACATTTGACCCAGCAGTTAACACTTGGAGGAATTTTTCTTACAAATATAGTTACACCAATGCAAAATGGCCTATTTGTAAAATTACTTACTATAGCATTATATGTAATAATAAAAGATAGGAAATGACTTAAATGTCATTTAATCAGGGATGGATTAGATAAATTATGATTTATACATACAGTGGATTACCATTCAGTTAGAAAAAAAGGGAATTCTTTGTATAAGGGTGGTAAACGATCTCTAAACTATACTGTAAAATGATAAAAACTAACATTTAAAGAAAGATACATATGCACACATACACTCATGCATAGATTTTCTTCATATGCATTGTATCTTTGGAAACACAAAGAAATCAGTTGCCTGTCAGGGGGGAGTGGGGGACGGATAGCCAGACTGCCAGGTGTCAATTCCAGCTCCTCACAACCTGCACTATCCCGGACCTCAGTGAAAAGCTGTGAACCGCCTGCTACGTGCTGCTTCTCTCCAGTCGGCCTTTCCTCACTTTTTGGATTCACGGAGTCATGGTGACATTTGTAATGACAGCATCGTTTCCACCTCTCTCTTTCTCAAGTCATCAGGTTCTTGCTTAAAGAGAATGAAAATGAGCTATAATA
The DNA here is from genome assembly GCF_022355385.1 of Mustela nigripes. Lineage (NCBI taxonomy): Eukaryota > Metazoa > Chordata > Mammalia > Carnivora > Mustelidae > Mustela > Mustela nigripes. The sequence goes on along the minus strand of NC_081565.1, from coordinate 22,868,311 downwards.
GCCTAACTTGTGCTGTGGAGGGGCTGCCCTACTGGTCTAAATTCCTACCCACTGCAGTCCTGGGAGTGGACTTACTCGTCCCTAGAAATAAACATCATCACCAGATCCCCCCGACCAGAAGCCAAGGCCACTTTCTCCTTTCCCACTGGATGATGTGCATGTGGAAATCTCCTGCAGGGTGAGGATCTTAGTCCCCAGAAAGGAATCCTGGTGCTCTCCAATGCTAGCTCTCTGAAGCCTCCAGGTGAGCTGTTGCTCAGAAGGTCTGAAGGTGTATTTATGGTCTGATGTCCCTTTGTAACCTGCCTTGACCCATAAATGAGTCCTCTTTTCAGCTTCTGCCATGAGAGGTTCTGACCATGAGATGTTTGTTGGCAGGTGTTCAGTCTTCATTCTGCATGAATTTCATTAGGTCTGGGTCCCAAAGGCCTTTCCTGGTGCAGAAATTTTGTGCTCTTTACATGTGACTTTGCCAGGAAAATGGCAAAACTCTTTCAACATGCTCTCTCAGTCTGCTAAAGCAATACCAGATACATGATCTTGGAATCATAATAATGTACTGACAGCTAACAAACATTTAACCACAGAGCCTGTGCCATTCACTGGTCCAAGCACTCAAATTTGCATAAACCCTTATAATCTTCACAGTAGCTCTCTGTAGTAGCTACTATTAGCATCCCCATTTTGGAGATACAACAACTGAGACCCACATAGGTCAAGTCATTTGCCCAAGGTCACTCAGCTACTAAGTGGAGAAGCTGGGATTTGAACCCATGTAATCTGTTTCAAGCCCTTAAACACTTTGCACTCTATACCAAGTGTAATTTGCAAGCTGTTATAATATATTGATCTTCATGGAATGACTTTCTGGCCTCCATCAAAGGTTTTCCTCTTTAGGGCCACTCACTTTCAACCTGAATTAATGTCCTAGGTCTCACAAAATACAAAATACAAAATTTGGAACCAGGCAGTCTGGATCTCAAGGCCAGGTACTTGATCATTATGCTAGACTGCCTCTCTGGAATGAGACTGGTAGGGTAGACACTTTACTTCTAGTGAGGCCCATACTCCAATGTTGAGTTTACATGAACTAGGCTGTTCATGGACACAACACATTTCCTGATGAGACCTGTGCTATCAGAAAGTCTTGCTCTACCTCCTTCCTGCCAAAACCCCACACCTGACAGGGATCCATTCAGCCTGCACCAGCTCTCACAAGGAGGACCAGACTGGCAAGAGCAAGGACACACATTTTTTTTTGAAGCACGTTACCCTACAGCTTTATCTCTTCAAAACATGGCCTCGTTAATGACTTCAGACTGGACTGATTGGTAGCGTCCCCTTTTTAAAGTGTGGGTGAGGTGTCTTATCCTTGATCCTAGGCCCTTTTGTGTAGGGGAGGAGAAGGAATCCGGTGAAAGAGCTAACAGAAGTTTCAAGCTCCTTCAATGTCCACCTTCAGGTCCACCTCCCCCCAGGCACCCGTGCCTACACACTCAGCAATGTGATTTCCCTTGAACTCCTGTAAATCTAATTGTGACTGCCCAAAGCACTGTCCAGAGCCAACCTGTGTGGCCACTTACCATGACACACTGGGGGGATTGTGCTCTATTCCCAACCAACTGAATATATTTTTGCCTTCAACAAATTTATTGAAGTACCATGGTCACCATGGTACCATTTGGTACCATGTCACCAAATAGCAAAAAGAAGATCAAGACCCATTTCTGCCCTCAGGTACTCATGGACCATTAGAGCAACAATTATATTTCAATGAAGAAGCCAGCCCTGAGGTCAGTGGGCCATGGCAAGGAGACCTCCAAACTCCTCATGGGAGATCATGGAAAGTTGCCAAAAGCAGACCAAACTTGACATGAGTCATGAGGGTATAAAAGGAGCATTTCAGGATGACAAGTGGAAAAAGAGCAAGGTTAAGAAGGAGTTGTCCAACAGGAAGACTTGTAGAAGTGCAGCTAATTCAGTATAAGTGAAATACATAGCACCTGGGAAGAAGGAGAGGGGATGGGATGGAACCCCAGGCATGAGCTACTACAAAGCACAAATTCCTCCTGAATATGGGCTTCTTAGTGGCAGGGACTTTTGTCTGTTTCTTGATGGACTGCTGGTGTTCCATGGCACCTGACACAGAAGAGGCGCTCAACACGTATTTGTTGTCTATGCAAAAAAATGAATGTGTGTTGGATCCAGAAATGTGAACTTCATTCTGGAAGATTGCAGGACTTTAGGCTCGTGAGTGACATGATTAGACATTCATTTTAAATAAACAAATAAAAGGGCTCAAAACAAAGGCTGAACACAAACATACAAACACCAACCATTTACCCATATATGTAATTGCTAGTAATAAGATGATAGCAATAAAAATTCAAAATACCAAGTAAACTAAGAATGTGCGTGATGTACAGTAAGAAAACTGTAAAGCTTGCTAGAAAGGCAAAAAGAAGACTTGACTAAATAAAGAGAAACACCATGTTGCTGGACAGGAAGACTCATATTGTAAAGATGTCATGCTTCCCTAAAATAACATATAAATTTAATACAGTTTCAGTTAAAAATCCCAGTGGGATCTTGTGGTACTTGACAAATAGCTTTTAAAATTCATTTGTATGTATAAATGAATGAGGACAGCCAAGAAACATGTGAAAAACCAAGAAAAATGAGAAAGGAGCTTGCTTAACCAGATCAAAAGGCACTATATAAATCCATGGTAATTAAAACACTGTGGTGCTGGAGTTGGAACACAGAAAAATGGAACAGATAGAATATCCAGAAACAGGCTCATGTGTGTTTGTATATAGTTAGCATATAGTGAGAGCTAACATTTACTGAGTACTTACTATGTACGTGGCACCGTTCTAAGCATTTTGTATTGTTCATTTAATTTTTGCCCAACTCTGTGAAGGACGTCCTATTGTTATCTCCATGTTAGAAATAAAGCACATAGAGATTATGCTACAAGAAGTCTAGGGAATGGTATCCAGGCTTTCAAACTCAAAAGACTTCATTTTCCATCATAATGGAATGATTTTTCTGCAGGTGAAAATCAGGGGAATTAAAAAAAAAGAGATTAACAAATTGGACTATATAAACATTTAAACAATAAATGGAAAAAAAATAATGTTAAAAAGAAAATGAAGACCAGGAAGATATTTGCAAAACATTTAATAGTAAAGGGTTACTATCCTTAATACACATTTATAAGTATCAGGATATATAATAATACATAATTATATAAACTATTTGTAATTATATTAATATTTACTATGTACAAATCAAAAATATGAATGTCTGGGTAGAAAAAGCAAGGAATCAGTCTGAACAGGCCAGTTCATTAAAGGAGAATATGAATGCCCAATAAACAGATAAGATGCTCAATTTCAATATCAAAGAAATGAAAATTAAAATGAGATATCATTTTTTTTTCTATCAAAATGGCAAAGAGTAAAAGGATTTCTAAATGCCTGAGGTTCCCTAGAACATGTTGGTGGGAACAGCGCTATGCCAAGCCATATCGCCTCAGAGCCTGAGGTGGAAGAAAAATCAGTAATACTGATTCTGCCTTTATTTAAAATTCTGTTATTTTGTTCATCATGGACTTCTGTGCCTTAATTTTGATTTTTAAAATATTGCACTAAGTCAGTATTTGTCTTAATTACTGAGTTTTTTAAATGCCTCCTTAAATTTTGAATAAGTGCCTTATTCACCTTGTCCCTGTCCCAGCCCTAATAGAAAACTAAACTACTACTACCTTCAACAATTACTTAAAAATGTGAGTCAACCTGCTAGATGTGGTTAGCCACTAATATAGCAACTCTGTCTCTAGGAATTTGACCTAAATGTATGGCTGGGCCAGTACACAGTAATATATGTACAGGGTTGCTTGTTGTAGCACGATTCAGAAGAAAAAAAACTGTAAAACTGTAAATAATCTAACCGATCTTCAGTAGGGGGTTGTTAAATAAAATATGGTTTATTTGTGCAATGGACTACTGTGCAGGGGAAGCATGGAAACACCTGGGTGGCTGAGTTGGTTGAGTGACTGACTCTTGGTTTCGGCTCAGGTTATGATTCTGATCAGGGTCAGGGGATCGAGCCCTGAGTCGGGCTCTATATTCCGCATGGTGTCTGCTTGAGATTCTTCCCTCACCCACCCCACCCCTCCTCCCACTTGCACTCTCTCTCTCTCTCAAATAAATGAAATCATTTTTAAAAAATGATGGCATAGAGGTGTGCTTAAAGGAAAAGATCCATATTGTTTTCAGGAGTACATTAAAAAGCAAGAACTACATGTGCGCAATCATCCCCATTATACAACACACAACTCCAAAACGTCTCAAAAAATAATGTCTTTATTGGAGTCCTATGAATAGGTAGCCAAAGGAAGTATCACACTTCACAGAAATATCACTTATTATCGCAGCTACTCAAAAATCCTTGACTGTCTCTCAAAATTCTTGCTAACTCAACCTCCCTGTAATTCTCTGGCATGTTCTCTTTTCCATGGTAGTCAATAGCACCTTACATGCCAGTGGTTAAGCTCCCACTTTCCCCAGATCCCTGGGTCTTGTGTACTGTCTGTAGCTCTACCCGTCCTCCAGGAGACCTGGGCTTGTAACCCATTCACATTCCTCCCCCAGAAGGTGGGTGTAACAGATGGGGAAACTCTATGGCTTAGAGTTTGCTTCCCTCTGTGGAAGCCAGATTCTTGCTCTTCCAGCCTCCCTTGCAGCTAGAGCAGAGACACGTGACCTGGGTTTACTCCCAGGGAGCTGTCCTTGTCCCAGACCCGGAAACAGAAGCCTGCAGTGCAAACCAGCAGGCATGGCACAGTAGCCAACTGCTGATGGTGGCAGCAGATCCATCCAGTGTCTCCCAGCAGCCATGCCAGGGGACCTCGGGGAGGCAACCCAGGGCCCAGCATCTGTGGAGTCCATTGATGGTCTACTGAGTCCATCCTTGGTGCTGGGGTGTCTCCTCCAGAGCAGCTCTGCAGTAGGACTGGGCTTTGGCTCTGGTCATGAAGTCTCCAAACCTGGTTGTCTGGCCTTCCAAAGACTTCTTGAGTGACCTCACACCTGTAATACATCCCTTTTCTGCTTCAGTTAGCATTGCTTGCAACCAGGAATCCCGATTCATACATACTGATTTTTGGTGTTGGCACAAAAACATGTTGTGGGGGGATCTGATTTCAGCATTCATTATGACACAACTTTAAGTAACTCTCCCCACCTCAAAAAGACACATGCATACGAGCTTATAGGTCAGGTCAAGTAACGTTTTGGGCAGGCTTATTCATCAGGAGCTGTGTAGTCCAATGCAGTAGCTACCAGGCACATGTGGCTAGCTAAATTTAAATTAATTTAAAATAAATAAAATTAAAAATTAAATTCCTCAGTACCACTAGCCATATTTCAAGCATTCAGTGGTCACAGGTGTCTTTTTGTTACTGTATCAAGCAGTGAGATGTAGAAGATCATTTCCAAAATCACAACCTAGAAAGTTCTTGAGATTTCACCTGCCCACCTCGCTGAACCCTCACAGAGAGTAAAAGAGCACTTGGGGATATATTCATTGCAGCACAGACATTTTAGGTTAACAGAGAAGTCATCTCGCTAACCAGACAGGTATGTTTTATTTGTGATATTTAAATTGTTCTTGCTTGCTTGCCCTGTGGCTTCCAATCTCCCTTTCCCCTCTCCATCTCTCTGCCAGACCCATGCTGGTGAATGTGTTCACATTATTTGGGCATATGCCATAAGTCTCCCGTGAAAGTATTTGCCCTGTCAACTTCACAAGGTTGCTATGAGCGTTAGAATATAACTCAGTAGGGGATTTCATGTTTATGACTGGTATGGAAAGAGCTCTGAGATGAGATGATTCTACGATTTTAATCATTTGACTCTGAGCAAATCACTCAACCTTTCCCAGATTCCGGTTTCCTCACTAGTCAACTGAAAAATTTGAATGAGATCATTTTTAAGGTCTCTTCTATTACCAACATGCAAAAATTCTATTATCCCCTATGTCATCCAGAAATTGTGTTTATTCTTTCTTCAAGGGAGCTGAGAATAGAGTCGTAGGGCTGGTGGGCCTTGGTCAGGGAGGTAGGGATGACAATAATCTAGAATGAGTCTTTATTCAAGATTTGATATCCAGTCGCCCATTTTACTGATGTGAAAGCTTGGGATGTGAAAGCAAAATGACAAAGTGAGGGGCTCAAACCACAACCTCTTTCTCAAATTACCCAGTTGTCATATCCTTACTGCTTCATAGTTAATATTTAAGCATTCTGAAGCAACTTGCAAACAGACCAAGTTTGAAATCTGCACTTTTTCTTTGGGTGACCCACCTCCATGTTTGGCAACTCATTCCTTGCTGTGGGAACACAGTCTACCCCAAAACACTGTGTGTTCTTCAAAAAAATTCAAGGCTATTTCCAAGTCACCCTTCTGGGTCAGCCACCTGGTCATCCATCCCAGAGGAAGATTACTTGAGCCTCTGCGAAGGGTTTTCTGTTCAAGAATTCAAACACACAGAGTATCAACTTGTCTCTATTGAACCTTCTGCTCCCATAGACTTTATTAACAGATTAGAATGTTAGGTCAAGGCCACCTTAGAATCAAGAGTTATGATTCTAAGTAAGAGAGTATTAAGGTCTGGAGGATTCGGTAGTTTTAGAATATCCTTTAAGCACTCTCTCAAGGAAAAACAGATGTTCCTCATTGTTAATAGGGGACTGCGTTACAATAACATTTATTGTCACTAGGCATGTTCTGTGTATGAAGTACATTATTGACATCCCCATTCTACAGATGTGGACACAAGCACAAAGAGGTTTAGCAACTTTGCCTTACCTTCTGGTTCATAGTTAACTGTTGAGGCTGGTGTGACAAATCGACCAGGAACGTGAGGGTAAGAGGATGAAGAAAAGAACTCGAGAAGCAGAGAGATGGGAGCAGGAGGAGCACTGAGGGGGATGGCCAATAGTGCTAAGTTTATTCAAAGCATTAAGGCCATATATATAGCAATATTACAATAGGAGAAGCAATACATCTGTGTCTAGTTAAACAACCAAGAGTTCCCGTAATAAGTTTCACACTTAACTATAAGATCTTGTGATGCCAAATGGCCAATGCCAGTACAATTGTTCTGTATTGATACAGCAAACCTGAAAGTAATTTATGGGCTGTACTAGGGCAGCAAGGACCAGCCACAAACTTATGACCCCAACTGAATTGTTCTCATTTGTTTAGCAAGCGTGTGGGAAGTCACGTAGGTGAGCGTACAACACATAGCACAGACCTTTCTCAGTGCTACTCAACTTTTCCCGTCCTAAACCTTTTGTTAGATTATTCGGATTTAAAGGAGGCACAAGTCAGGGCCTGGTTTGGTCCTCGTCTCAAGCCTTACCGTGGCCTCCCACGTTAACCAATGGCTTTGACAGGATTTGAAACTTAGAGCAGTCACATCTTGCTACCACGTGCAGATGGGAAATGATCACAGCACCCAGAAGCAAGAGGTGGTAAGAAGCTGAGAGCAGTCTTGTCCCAATGGCAGCAGTAAAGCCCTAAAGTCAGTTGTGCCCCAGGCAAGTCTGCCTCTGCACTTTGTGGTTGCAAGGGGTCAAAGTTTTGGGGGTTCGGTTTTTCTTTCACTCGTACCTTCAAGAATCCTATTTGATAGAGCTTTGTTTTAATTAATGTCACCAATGCAAAGATGCATAACCTTAGCCAAAGGATATATTTGAATTCCAGAATATGGAGAAAAATAATTCAATGACTTTTTTTCCCCCCTGGCTAAGGTGAGGACCTCCTAGAGCTGGATGCATGCGGTGGTTCACAGGTCAGGCTCATCCCCTTCTCCTCATTCTGGAACCTAAGCCCAGTACTGTAGTGGAGAAATAATTTAATGTGGCATTTTGCTGAAACATCCTGTAGATATTTTAGGTATTTGCACAAGGAATTTTTTGACCTTTGAATAATATATGTGCTGAGAAAGGTCTTGGGATATTTTAACATGTTGAACTGAGAGAGGCCTAAAGGGGTTTATTTTGGTCTCTGTTGGCTGCCACTTTTTTCAAATCTTGTTGGAATATTTTAGTTTTTGTGAGGACGCTTTCAAGATTTTTATTACTGTGACGTATTTCAGACCATTGGATTGTCCCTGTATCAAAGGTGATAGGCAGCCAGTTGATGAATGTTCCAGAAACAGGCTCCATTAACGATCTAGGTGCATTAATGCTGAACTGAGGTGGCCACCTGAACCTCCAGGAGACACCTCCAGCTTAATGTGTCCCAGATTGGGTGTCTGGGGACTTAAAGTGGATACACGCTTTTCCAACATTTCAAACGTGGGCGTAATTCTTTGAAAATATAAGTACCAGTGATCACAAGCATGAACCAGGCCAGTATCATGACAGGCATCTTGAGGACAGGATCTCTTCCACCACTGGTTTTTTATTAAGCAGATGAATATGGTAACATCTATCACATTAGCTCTTTAGCGGAGGAGACTGTGTTTCTGCTTTCACAGCTGTAGGATAGATCTCAGCTTAAATAAACTGGGAATCAGTTAAAAGTGCATGCAGTTTGGCTGTTCTGTCAAAAACGTGAGGAGACAGATTGACCCAGAATGCAAGGTAGGTCCCTGGCTGGAGCTTGGCATCTTTGGAGGACCTGTTAACCTGTCTGTGCAATTGAGCAACCAGAAGAAACATTTCTGTTAGAAAAAAGAAAAAAAAATGTTTCTGTCCCCTAGGACATTTTATTTCCTAAAAAGAGGAACTTGCAGGTAAATTTGTAAGTTAAGAATGCTATACTGTGGTCTGAAATTATGTTAAGCCTGGTTTTCTTCCAAATTAATAAAAGCATGTGAGCTCTCCATGTCTTGCTCACTGCTGAATTCCTAGAGTCTGTCACAGTGTTTGCATACAGCAAGCATCCAATAATTATCTCTTGAAAGAAGTGCACTCAAGTGAGTGCAGCTGCCTTGAAGAGACAGAAACCACCTTGCCCAGGAGATTTTGGAGCTGAGTAGCAAAAGATGAGTGGGGGGTCTTGGTGAAAGGAGGGAGCATGGATGGGGGGAAGGAATCACAATAAAAGGGAATGGAGACACTGATGTCAAGCACCTAATCATTCATGGCAGGAATCCACGAGTAGAATCTTGCATTAGGTGATAAATGACAGACTTTCACAAAGTGCAAATAAAACCCCAATTCATAAATGTCCTGCTGTGGACATTGGCCAGAAGTTGGACTTGAGACACAACATACACATTATATCAGGCCAATTACCTTTGTGAGGTGATGAACTATTTCTAGAATTTGGCAGGTTCCTCCCTGCTGGTTTTATAAGGCTATTGCATAACGTCGACCTATTCTAGAATGTTGCCCGGGGCTACGTCACCAGGAGTACTCATGAATCAAGGACTGGTCTGGAAAATACACTAACCTTCTGTGTTTGATAAGGTGGGAAATTCTTCTACAGTGGGTCTTTGGCCAACTGCCATGTTTTTGTTTTTGTTTTTTTTTTTTTTGCCAATCGTGTACATCTGAGACTATGAATCTGGCTTAAGAAATCTAAGACAATTTTTAGAAATCACTGTATCTTTAAACACGTTCATCGTCTTTTCAGAGTTTGTGTGTACATACACGACATACATACAAGAGTCCTTCAAGAAGAGTCATCACACTTTTCTCTCCCCGTAGGATGCTTCACAAAAGAGAAAGGGGGACTCAGTCATTTCCAAAGGTCAGGCTGCTGGGCTCACTAGATGTTATGCTGTACCTATGCAAGGGTGGGGGTGTTGGTGCTCTTTCTAACCAACCACGTATCTTGAGTAGTACTCATTTACCAATGGCAGGGGAGGGGGAAAGCATAACATCCTTGATTCAAACCATTTGGTACAGATTCAGATAACTATTCCTGAGGTGCTTGCCTGTGATTTCCAATTAGGGACCATCAAATGCTAACCCACCTTTCTGGAATAGAACTTTTTATTAGGTACTGCAGATGTTAATTAGGCACACCCAGAGCGCATATTAAAGTTAACTTCTCTATGCATATATGTACAGACACACACTGTCTGTGCTGAACTGTTTTAAAGTCATTATGGAGGAATTGGTGTCTTAATTCCTGATTTTTTTTTTTCTAACAGTCCCATCTGTGCCTCTGCTGCCAATGAATAATGGAGTTCGTAACGCTGCGTGAACGAACCAGCTTCTATGGGACATGTTTCCTGTCTTTTCTGTGTCAGATGATGTCGTCCTCAAACATCTTGGAGTAGCTTAGTTTTCAGCAAAGCTAACCCTTATCTTTTCCTTTCCATTTTCTTCCTCTCCCAAAAATGAAGGGGAAAAAAAAAAAGATTCATGGCCTCAACGCAATCACTTTTCTTGTATTCAGTAGAAAGAATGGTGGCCTGAATTTTACAATTACAGTGAAATTATAAAGGAGTAGTAGACTGCCTAATAATCCGTCATCACGGTGGGCCTTAGGTGTCAGTTCTGTTACATTTAATTATCACTAATGGTAATTAAATACTGGAGATTGTGAAAAATTTTTATGCTACAAGGTTGAATCATGCCCTGCTCTTCCATGTGTTCTGAAGCAAGTTGAAGTTGGGGTTAACACCCGGGGGCAGCACACACGCACATTCACAGGTGTGACATGCATCAGGAGAGAAGAGAGAGGAAGAGCTCTGTCTTGTTTTGGCCTGAATGCCAGGGTATACGATGACCTTGGGTTTGATTCTTGTCCAGCTGTAGGGCTGGGTGGGGACTGCAGATGATGCTACAAATGACATCTTAGGCAGTTGTCTAGCCAGGTCTGTGCTTTGGGAAGCCCGACTCTTTAGTGCCTTCAGCAGAAGCCATTTGACACAAAGGACAACAAGACGGGAAGATTTCTTTTTTCTTTTTTCTTTTTTTTTAAGATTTTATTTATTTATTTGACAGAAATCACAAGTAGGCAGAAAGGCAAGCAGAGAGAGAGGGAGAAGCAGCTCCCCGCTGAGTAAAGAGCCCAATGCAGGGCTCAATCCCAGGACTCTGGGATCATGAACCGAGCTGAAGGCAGAGGCTTAACCCACTGAGCCACCCAAGCCCCCTGAGACAGGAAGATTTCTATCAGACTAGACTTCCTCAAGCAACTTCAAGGGACCTGCTTCATTGTCCATGGGTTTAGATGCTATGCAAAGACCAAGGTACAGACCAACAGCAGTGAAAGACTACACAGAAGAGCAACAATCCTTCCATGTGTTCTTTGCCCTGTGTTTTCCCCAAAGCTCTTGGGTACTTTGCTTCAGAAGACCGGCAGTGTAGGATCATGTGATGGAGACAACATCAGCTTGAGCATCAAGTTAGGGAGCCCCGTGTGTGACCCTGAGCAGCTCAGCTCCACAATATCCTCACCATGTCTTCACAGGTCCCGTGTATACGATAGCAGCTTTCTAAAAAGGTCTGTGTGATGATTAATGAGACACCCCTCGGGAAAAAATTAGATTTTATTTATGATTGATGACTGTCATCAAAGAAGGGGAGGTGAATGATAGTCATTAGAAGACTTTTTGTTTGCTTATTTGATGGATGGATGGTGGGATTGCAAGTTTGGAAGAGTTAGGATGGAACTAAATTGCTCTCACCTATTCCTTCAGCACGTGGTCATTTGGGGTTTGAGTGAATAGGGCAGATAAAGACCCTGATTTATGGAGTTTACCTTCTAGGTGAGGGAGGTAGATAATAAGCAATTAATCGAAAAGAAAAACAATATAACGTTTGCAATGATGAGTGCTAAGGAGACAAATAAAGCAAGGGAAAGGGTTAGAGAAAGGGTAGGGTGGGGGCAGGGAGGTGTCCATCCAGACAGGATGCTCAGAGAAGGCTTCTTTCTCTCTGGGTCATTGGAGTAAGCCACGCAAAACTCAGGGTTGAAGAGTGTTCTGGGCAGAGGTTGCTGCCGTGCAAGGACCGTGCAGCTGGGATGAGCCAGGTGTGTTTGCTGAATTTTCCAGGGAGATGAACTGAGAAGGAGTGAGTTGAGTGAAGAATGCATGGCAGGAGGAGAGGGCTGAGAGGTGGGCAGGGCCTAGTTATGTGCGGAGGCTTGGGCTTTTGTCCTAAGTAGGACGGGAATCTCTTGAAGGATTTTCAAAAGAATGCTCTGGTTGATGCTGTGCTTAAAAGGGGGTGGGAAGAATTTTGAAGGGATTGGGAGCTGAGACACCGTAGAGTGATTTAGGTACATCTTGGAGAAGGGTTGAGGGGAAACATACCCCCTGGTCTGTTTTCCCATTGGCTTGGATACAGAAGGACCTTGGCGAGAAGGGAAATGGCCAAGGAACATTTTATTAGGTTGTTCAGAGCATGGTGTGTGGTAGAAGCTCCTACTTCCTCTCTTCTAGAGAAGCTTCAGGAAATTCAGTCCTGGTCAACAATGCTTTAGGGTGAGTAGATCGCGTGTCCACCTTGATGGCAAGGCAGAGTGTGATACGTGTGTAAATACCCTAGCATGTACAAAGCAGAAACTCATCAAGTATGCCTTTCTTTCCCCAACCCCCATCCTTCATCCTTGCTTTGCTTTCAGTTACTGTTTAAGGTCATTTCCTCATTTGTGGAATGACATTGAACTAGCCCAAGTCCCTTTCAAGGTTGACAGTTTATAGCCCCATGGTTCTTTTATCCCCCAGAGAAGAAAACTTTATGTAAATTTGTCCTTAATTTTAATCATGGCATTTAACATAATCATTTGGGGATCAATCTGGAAATCATCAGGGGATTCTTTTTTCTTTTAACCGCTCCCACAGATAGTGATTGTGTAACCGTGTGGAGGAAAGGTTTTTGGTTTTGATGCTGCAGGGAATGGAAAGTTGCTGCCATCTGCGACTTAGCCAGAATCATAATTTCTTTTGCACCACAAAAGAAGGCTCATAGGGGACCAGAGGATGGTTCTGGGCAGCCTCGACATACATCTAGTGGTGAATGCACCATTGCAAAGGGGAGACGCAGCCACGTTTGAGTAGTTCGATTAAAGAACAGCTAAAACAGATTCTAGATGATTTAACCTTGACTTAATGAAAACCCAAGGGAGGGACCATAATTACAACTTACTTCTCTTTTTCTTGGCAGAGTCTGGAGTCCATTTTGTTTTGATTTCACTTAAGGTATCCCTCCTACTCAATTATCTCCTTTTTAGATAGCGGCTTTAAATGTTTTAAGAATCTTATGGTTATTTTTCCTTTCAGCTATATCCTGGGGAATCAGTCTGGACTAACACAAGCAATGCATCATAACTGCCATCTCGTAGCTAGTAAAAGGAGAATAAATTACAAATTGAATATTTAACCTAACAGGACCATGCTAATAGACAGCCATTAGGCACATGTGTCTATTTAAATTTAAACTAATTACAATTAATTAATGTTAAAATTTAAGTTCCTCAGTTGCATTAGACACATCTCAAATGCTCAGTAGTGATATGTGGCTAGTGTCTATCATGTGGATAGCATAGATAGAGATTATTTCCCTCAGTGCAAGCAATTCTTTTTTTAAAGATTTATTTATTTTTGTGGGGGAGGGCAGAGGGAGAGGGAGAGAGAATCCCAAGCAGACTCCCTACTGAGCTCAGACCCTGACATTGGGCTCGATCTTATGACCCTGAGATCACAACTTGAGCTGAAACCAAGTTCGTTGCTTAACGACTGTGCCACTGGTGTTCCTCTTTGTAGGCAATTCTATTGGACATCCTGGTCTAGGAGCTTTAATGGCTTGGAATCAAGAGAAGAGTTCTTTAGAATGTATAAAGAGGGAAAAGGTTCTTATCAAACAGTTTCCATGACATTTTAATTTCATACCCTTGAGCCACTGACATCCTTAGCAATGATCTGTGTGCTAGAACCAACTCATTACCCCAGGGGAAGAAAAGGGAAGCTAAGTTTCCTACAATTTCCAATTTGTTAGAATTCCCAGGAGCTTATGTTCTTTTGCAAAGTGGCCAAAAGTATTTTCAGCAGATGGAAGGAGAACCCGTCTACTATGATCACAAGACCCTACTGCAATGAATTCAGCCATTCCCATCCCTGGAGAAATAGATGGACGCCTTCTTGACAAACATATTGACTTAGTTCCGTCGAGGTAGGGAGCAAAAGAGCTTACCAAGTATGAGACTCTTGTGGGCCAAGCTATTATTCAAAGAATGTAGAGAAATAATAGCAATTCTTTCTCAAATACTAGGTTGGACAAGATGAGGCAAATGAGAACTTTACCTTGTTCAGCAAGCATCGTTGAGAGAGTGTGTTCTTGCCAGCTCTCTGTGCTCTTCCCCTGACTCTGGCAAAAGTCACCCTCAGATTTTGGATATTGCCCTGAGCACTAGATCCATGGGCTTTGTCCTGGAGTTCCTTTGTAGCTCATGCTGACCCTGCTCTCAGGCAGCTCAAACTCAAATACAGTTTGGGCTCACCATCATTTATGATCTCTTAGTGCTGCAAGGAAGGATACATTATGCACATTTGCCCATTTGCATGGGCATTTGCATACTTAGAGAGCATGGTGTCTGAGGATTGTTGAAAGCTGTGGGTCCAAGGGCTTCCTGCATCTGGTGAGTTTCAATTAAAAGGCAGCTTCTTGGGACAAAATCCCAGCTCAAATCATGTCCTGCAGGGAGCCATGAGGACTGAATCCAAGGATTTCCATTTTTAAAGCTGTAGAATTCCGCACAGAAAGGCCCAGTGAAATGCCTGTAGTCACACAGCAATTTAAGTATAGAATAAACAAATAATTTTTTTTAACTGAAATTCCGATTTCATGTTTAAGAACTTTGTTCCCTCTGTTCTACCCTTTGTAAAGATGCTTTGTGTGCCCAGGGGACAGGGAAAGATGGTGTAGATGCTGATTTTCACTTAATAGATTTTTCTTGGAATGTTTGTTGGTTTTATTCAAAGCATCAGTGGCAAGTTGGCCTTTGTGCACCTTGTCATCATGCTGACAGTGGGAAGAAAAGAAGCAGAATGAAGATTCATTTGTTTTCCCTCCCCTTCAGGACAACAGCTTGGGTTAGCTTTCTGTCTTTGTGCAACAGGCTTCAGAAGACAGGCCATCTCTCTGGCTCTCAAATGTTAAGGAATGGGGCCAAATGTGGAGAAGAAAGCCAAGTAGGCGTTTCTCCCATGGTGGTTATCTTTAGTCTACGGTGAGGTCATTTCCCACTGTGAGAAAGTTGCCTTCTCAAGGGCTGGGTCCAAATTTGCACTGATTCCAGGAATCTGGAAGATCACCAATCATCCCAGCCTCAAGGATCAGACTTCTTCAAGGTGTAAGCAGGGTTAAAATCCCTGTTTTTTTGTCTTGCCTTTATCTTTCTATCTGGAAGAGAAGTCCCAGGGGTCTGGTCCTTTGAGGGGAAAAATGGTTATAAACATATACACATTTGTGAATAAATGTATAAACATCTTCTGCAGAAACAATCTCTTTTTTTCCTGAAGTTACTACAAACATGAGAGAAATTGATCATTTAAATTTAAATTGAGTGAGTTGCTAGTGCATTGGAAGACATGTTCAAACAGTGGTCTAAATGCTATGAGACTTTATAGCAGTGGTCACAGCCAAACACTAGTCCAAGTGAAATGACTTACCTTTTCTTCAATTTTAGTGGAAGATGGTAACACACAGCCACATTCACTTTATAAATGAAAGGATTTGATGGCCATTTCCTGAAGCCTGGAGAAAGCATCTTTCCCCTTAGACCGCCTCTAAAATCTTGGTATGAAAGCACAACCCCTGTGCTGTTGACAGAAAAAAATAGCCTTAAAGAACTGAAGGGCTGCCCCCGGTTTGCCATGTCGTTTGCATATCAAGGTCAGCCATTCTAATCTTTAACACCATTGGGGGAGGACTAGAAAGCATTTGCAAATTGATTTGGAAAGAAGACAACATAACCAAAGATTCTTTTTATCTCCCTGGAGATATCATTGAGGAAGGTCTTTGCCCAGAAACATTCTTTCTCATCCTAAATCCTAAGAGAAACAAGAAGAAGGTTAGGGATCACTGTTCTGGACAGAAGGCATCAAAGGGGTCCTGGGAACCATCTGATCAGAATGGCTTACAGAGATGTGGTAGAAAAGACAGAAGGAACAGGGGTCAGTGCGACCCACATCCCGGGTAGCCTGAGTGGTCATCACAACTAGAAAGGAGTGACCAGTATATCCATTTATCCTGTGACAGCACAGCTAGGACTCACTGACTCCATGACCACGTGGCCAAGGATGAGGTCTGGCTTGATTCTGCAGAGAAGTGTCACTGACTCTGCCAAGCGTGCGTCTGAAAAGAGGCAGAGGTAAATGAAATGTTAGAGGCAGCAGTAGCAGCAGCCACTGGAAAGGGAAATGAAGCATGCCAAGATCCTGCCATGGACAAAAAGAAGGCAGCCAGGCACATAAGAATGAAAGGTCTAAGGAAAACAGAACCAGGGCTAGAACTGGGGCTTTGCTAATTTTAGCTAGGTACATTTACTGACCTCATAGTAAGAGTAATTGATGATCCAACAAGAATAATAACTAGTTAAGAATAATAGCTAGTTAACACACACTATAATTAGTGAATTTTGACCCTACATTGTTTAGCAAATCTATAAGTAGTTTACGCATAGGGTTCCAAGCATGGGCTTTCAAAGGACCAAATTAAAGAACCCCATTCAAACATGATTACTAATCTGAAAATGGATGGTCTCCATCCAGTTGTAAGGTTTTATTTGATATTTTCTCAAAGCCTTTACAACTTGCAGGTTGGAACCAAAAAAAGTCTGAGACCAGGTAGATGGACACCAACTTGCTTAATTAACATGGCATAGGTGTCTCAGTATGAAAAAAATTGATCGTGTCTTTCGGATGGCAAGAGACATGGACAATCATTATATAATCGGCCTTTAAATGGAAGGCCACTACTGCTGCTACTGCTGTCTGTCTACATAGTTTCTGATACTAGCATTGTCAAAAACGAATACCCATTTATTGAGCACCAACTGTATCCAGTCAACTACATTTGCCAACTGTTTCTTTATATAATCATCTGTGTTTCGCTCACAGCATACCTGGGAAGTAGAATTACTATTCCCATTTTATTTATTCATTTATCTTGAAGATTTTATTTATTTATTTGACAGAGAGAGAGAGAAATCACAAGTAGGCAGAGACGCAAGCAGAGGTGGGGGGAAGCAGGCTCCCCGCTGAGCAGAGAGCCCAATGCGGGGCTTCATCCCAGGACCCTGAGATCATGACCTGAGCCGAAGGCAGAGGCTTAACCCACTGAGCCACTCAGGCACCCTACTATTCCCATTTTAAAGGTAAGGATACGGTAGGGTATGTTGTCTAGTAGGATCTTCCTCCCATTTTCTCACAATTGCCTTCAGAGCCTATTGCTGAGAACTTAGAGTTCAGAGAAACAAGAGCTGCCATGAAGGATTTGTGGATGTGTACGCCATTCCTGAAGAAGGATCAGAAATAAAAGACATACAGCTAGGAAAAGAAGCATAAAACTGTCTTTCTTCACAGAGTAATGGTTGTTTATATAGACAATTAAGAAATCTACAAAAAAGCAACTCAGCAAACTTAACAAGGTCTCAGGATAAACGGTCACTATATAAACATCCCTTGTGTTTCTATTATACTAGCATTGAACAATTGGAAAATGACTTTTAAAAATGTTCCACTTGTAAAAACAGAATTCCTGGAAAGCATTAGGAATTGACTGATTTACTATTAAGGGAGTCAGCTATCCAGGCAAGTCAACAGAGAACAGTTGCTAGGAAAATAAAGCATTCTACATTTTACCTCTGAAGAGTTGAGACTCAAACAAACCTTTACACGGGCCCAGAGGAATTAACTGTCCCAAAACCATACGGCTAATAAGTCTGCAAACTGGGACGTGGACTTTGGCTTCACGAACTCAAAAGTTTCTTGTTTTTTTTTCCCCCCACAACACCTTTGTTCTCACCACGGGTACTGTGAATAGTGGGAAACCAATGGTGGGAGAGAGTAGATATACTCTCTCTTCCAAGTGCCCAAAGGTTCAAACATTCTTCTGAACTCCTAGCATTTCCATTTGGTATTAGGTTGACTTTCAAAGTGCTGTGCTATGATAATACTATCTCATATTCACACAGTGTCTTTTACTAAGCTTTTGCATATATTTGACTCTCACGATAACTTGTAGGTAAGGAAAGACTGAAATGATCTGTTTTATAGATGATCTAAATATAGGTAGGCTCAGAGGGTTTTGTCTCCACCAAGGTCATGTTGCTTATAGGTAACAGAGTTAGAAATAGAACAAAAAACTGTTTAGAAAACATTGATTCAGAAGAGCACCAGACTTGGCTGACATGGACGGATTTCATTAATTCAGATAGTTTATTAACTTAGACCATGTCTGAACATTGGAATACATTTAAGGAAATGCAGGTTGTTAAATCTGTTTACTTATGTCAGTGCTTCAAAAGGGATGGAGAAAGGGAAGCTAGGCCTCATGTTTTAGAGAATGCCATCACTTGTATGAAGAAATAGCAAACTTGGGGCACCTGGGTGTCTCAGTTAAGCATCTACCTTCAGCCCAGGTCATGATCTTGGGGTCCTGGGATCAAGCCCTGCATTGGGCTCCCTGCTTAGCTCAATCTCCTTCTCTCTCTCTCTCTCTCTCTCTTTCTCTCTCTAGTAAGTAAATAAAATCTATAAAAATTTTTTTTAAAAGCAAACTCATTTGTAATAAGCCTATTTTTAAAAAAATATAGACATCACGATTGAAGGCTTTACTCATAAGTTGAATTCTTCCTCATTTATGGGTATAGAGTTCACAAATTCAAAAAATTTCAGGGTTGGAAAGTGATTTAACCAACTGAGCCACCCAGGCACCCACCCCTGGAAAGCACTTTAGAGTTCTTCTGGTTGAACTTGCTCTTTCCTAATTGAGGGTGATGAAGCTCCAAGATTTTAGCTGATTGCTTATGGTCACACCCACTGATCAGTGACAGAACTGCTCCTTGATCCATAGCCAGACTCCAGTCCAGTCCTGTGGTAACACATCTCAAGGGTGGGAATGGTTTCCCCTGGTTTTAGTGTGTATTGGACAATTTTAATAAGAATTCTCAGGTCTCGAGTCTTGAATGGTTGTGATTTTGGAATGCAAAGGATGGCAGCTTAGAAACTCTCTTCCTGATCCTCTGCAGGGCCGGGAGGGAGGTCTGTAGAACATGGTCCCTCCTAGGGATGGGTCCATCCCTAGAGCTTCCCACTCTGAACACAAAGGACAGTGTCATGTATCACTTTGCTGTATGACATCTCATCTTAAAGGGCTTGTCATGGCTGGCCACACAGGCCCTTGAAAATATTGTGGAGTTCTTTGAAGTAGGTTGTTTATTTTTCCTGAAACACATCTGCTAGTCATCTTGTTTGTGTGTTAAAATGCAAGTGTTGTGGCCAGCCATTGGAAAGAGAAGTCTAATCAAAAGTACGTATACCAGTCTGCTGTGATATTTTTCATCAGATGTACCATTACCCTCTGTTCATTCATTCATTCATTCATTCATACTACTTAATGGGTGTTTACTGCAGGCCAGAGACTGTTCTGCCTGCTTGGGAAATAGCAGTGAACAAAACGACGTCTTTACTGTCAAGAAGCTTTTCCTCAGGAGAAAGACACAGACAATCAGCAAAGAGATAATGAGGTTTTTTTATATGCCAGATGCCGATGTGATCTGTGACAAAGAGGCAGGGTAAGGGAGGCTAGGGGGTGATGGTCGTAGTGACTGCGATTTTCTATAGGATGGCTTAGAGGTTTCTCTGCTCAGGTGGCATTTGTGCAGAAACCTGATGGAAGTGGAGAAATAAACCATGTAGCTACCTGGGAGACGAACTTTCCAGACAGTGGCCCAGCAAGGCGTGGTCTCTGCATTAGGAGACCATTTGGTATGTTCTAGCAATAGCAAAAGGCCCGCCTCTCTGGAGTGGAGAGAATTAGGTGGAGAGTGATGGGTACTGAGATCAGGGATGCAGCAAGGCCACACAGGCGCTCATAAAACAATTTAAGGGATTTTTTGGGGTCCTTTTTAAAATTTTTAAAAAGTGAAATATAATTTGCATATAATAAAATGTCTGGGTCTTAAGTACATGTGTTGAAGAGTTTGGGCAATTACACATACCCTGTAGTCACCACTCAGAACCAGATATAGAACACTTCTATCACCTCAGAAAGTTCCTTGTGACATTTTCCAGTCAACTCCCCACCCAGC
The DNA here is from genome assembly GCF_022355385.1 of Mustela nigripes. NCBI lineage: Eukaryota > Metazoa > Chordata > Mammalia > Carnivora > Mustelidae > Mustela > Mustela nigripes. Next base: position 22,848,017 of record NC_081565.1, on the reverse strand, counting down.
CCAGAGTCAACCAGGGTTCTGACTTGTATCGCCATTCCTGAACTTCATTAAAAAGGAATTGTGCAGCATGCCAGCTTTTGAGTCTGGTTTCTTTTACGCAGTGTGATGTTTGTTTGTTTGTTTTTTAAAGATTTTCGTTCATTAATTTGACAGAGATCATTAGCAGGCCGAGAGGCAGGCAGAGAGAGGGGTAAGAAGGCTCTCCGATGAGCAGGGAGCCCGATGCGGGGCTCCATCCCAGGACCCTGGGATCATGACCTGAGCTGAAGGCAGAGGCTTTAACCCACTGAGCCACCCAGGCACCCCTATGCAGTGTGATGTTTTAGGGCTTCCCCCACATAGATGCTCTATCAAGAGATCGATGCCAACTAGTATTCCACTGGATTATGGATATCATGTATCATGTATCCACGGTCCTATTGATGGCCATTTAGGACATTTCTTGTTTTTGTCTTTTTTGAATGAAATTGCCACGAATATTCTTTTTTCTCTTTTAGTACCTTTAGAAGGTAATGAAGTACCTTCCCCCACTTCCCCTATCCTCTGCTCCCTCCCCCTGCCTCTAGCAACCATCAGTATGTTCTTTATTTCTGAGTTTGCCATGAATATCCTTGAACTAGTCTTTTTGTGGGTATATATTTTCATGCTTCTTAGGTACATATGTAGGAGTGGAACTGCTGGGTTATAGGGCGGTATACGTTTAACTTTATGTGAAACTGTCAGTTTTCCCAAGCGATGGTGTCATTTTATACACCTACCAGCGATGTCTAAGAATTCCAATTGTTCTATGTGCTCACCAACATCTGGTGTTGTCTAGCATGTTTGTTTTGTTCTAAACATTCCGAGTAGTTGGAAATGCTCCTCATGGTGGTTATGATCTACATTTATCCACTAACTATTGATATTGACCTAATTATCCTGATACAGTTTTTTTGGCATCTGCAGATCCCTTTTTTATGAAGTGTATGTTCATGGGTTTTGCCCAGTCTTTTAAAATTGGGTTGTCTTTTACTGTTGTTTGTAAGCACTAAAAAACATATATTTTGATAAAGGCCCTTTAATAGATTGATCAATCTATCTCTCTATTGATCTTGTCTAGCTAGCTAGCTATGTGCCAAACTATCTACCCAATATTTATACCAGTCTGAAGCTTGCCTATTTATTTTTCAAAGGATTCATTCATTCATTCATTCATTCATTCATTCATTCATTCATTCATTTGAGAGAGAAAAAGTGTGTGGATGGGGGAGGCACAGAGGGAGAAGGAGAGAAGCAGACTCCCCTCTCAGCATGGAGCCCAAGGTGGGGCTCAATTTCAAGAGATCATGACCTGAGCCGAAATCAAGAGTCAGAGGCCTAACCGACTGAGTCACGCAGGTGCTCCATTGCCAATGTATTTTCTTTTCATGGGCAGAGATTTTTTTGGGGGGGGATTTTTAATTAGATGATATCTGATTTTTCATTTTTTTCTTTTATGGTTAGTACTTTTGTGTCCTGTCTGAGAGATATCTTTTTTACTCCAAAGTCATGAAAGTATTTTCTTCAAGGAGTGTTGTGGATTTAGCTTTTAGATTTACCTCTACGATCAGTCTTGAATTAATTTTTGATGTACTGTAAAGCAGGATGAGGGTGCAAACACCAGTTTATTAAAATGCTTTATTTTCCCATTGAATTGTTTCAGCAGAAGGAGTTTGTTTTTTATTCCAAGTGAGAAGAAAGCTCCTGGAGAGCTTGAAGAGCTCTCTGAAGGCAATTAACACTTTCTGCCTTGCACGATAGTTGTTTATGTGCATATCTTAAACGGCATGGACACACACTTTGAGACAGGCACTGTATCTTGCTTGGATTTTTCATCTCCAACACCAACACGTAGCATATTGCTTGATACAGCATAGGTGCTCAATGAATCAGTGAATCCCAACAAAAGACAAAGTTAGCTTTTTATTCCTTGTTTAGCACGTGAGTCCACTCATTTATTCATGCTCTATATGGTTCCCATATAGATTATGACCATTTCCACTGAAGTTTGTTAGTCTCCAATTTCTGGGGCATTTATAATACGTGTGCAGGATTATATATTTCTTTGACCCATACCACATAAGCATATGCTGGCCCCTAGCATGGTTAACTTAGCTTCTATTTTTATTCTTGTTTCTACTTGTCACATTTGGGTAGAGAAGATTAAAAGGCATGTGTGGACAGCAGAGTCATGACATCTGGATTGTACCCTTGTTCAGCCCTCCCTACTCACTCCTAAAACTCCCAGAAAGGCTCAGAAACACGAAGAAACGCTCACCACAGCCATGAACAGTATGATTGTTGAACAGGCTATTGCCAAGACCTAGGAGTAGTCTCCCTGAAGGAAGGGCAGAGGTGAACAGAGTGGGGAAAGGGCTTTTCATGACCTCCTAGACTCTTCCTTTTGAAGAAACCATTGGTCTACTCCAGCCAGAAAGCCGAGTGCCCCTTCTCTTACTTTTGAGAGGCTGCTTCCTTTTAAGGCAGCCACAATTCTCCTTCCTATTCATCCTTCCTTTGTCCGCCCAACCTCAACAACTCCCCCAAACTGAGAGGATGGAAAAAAGAGAGAGATCTTTTTCCTCCCCCTTTAAGCATTTGTAATGCTTCATTGTACCCTGGGAAGTAGAACTCCTTAAGTTCAACACGCAGATGGGTGCAAGAGGTAAGATTTATGGCAGAAGCCATCTATATGCCAAAGTTGTAGTTTCCCAGATATATCGAGTCCAAGTCTCAAAGAATCAGACAATGGGAGCTGGAGGAGATGCGCCCTCAGGGGAGCTGCTTTAGAATCTGGAGTTTGTGGAGAAGCTGTACTTCCACCTGTCCTCCAGCTGTAGGAGTGAGGTCATCACAGATGCGAAGGGTGGGTGTTGCCAATGCCAATTTCATGCCAGGTATGACTGTTGACACGAAGTCTAAGGGGAGCTCACCTTATTTAAATAATCATACTGGAAAAACAATACAAAAGACTACTTGGAACCAGTGGGACAAACTGTTGCAGACTCCCTGCTTACCTGCCCCCCCCCCCACAAAGGAGATTCAATCTTAAAAATTTATCAGAAAATGAGACTTCTGAAAATTTTGTGTATTGTAGGATCAGAAGAAAATTTCAAAAAAAGTACAGGATTCAAAACATCTTTTGAGATTTAAGCCTTATATTTTATTTATTTATTTATTTATTTTATTTTTTTTTTTTTTGAGATTTAAGCCTTTCTTAAAACAAGGAAGACTTTCCACTTTACATTATGGTTGTTTATGATGCATATTTCTCTCTCTCTATATATATATATATATAGATCGATCTAGATATAGATCTATATCAATATAGATCTATATCTAGATCGATCTATCTATCTATATATTTTTTTTCTCCCCACACATGCTTTGAGACCAGAGGGACATAACTTGCTTCAAAGCCTAGCACAGTGCTTCGGACATTATAGATTCTCAATGAATGATGAATGAATTCCAGAAAGTGACAAAATGGGCTTTTTTGTCTCTGTTTTGTTCTTTTTGCTTAGTGTATGGATGTACTCATCTGTCCATGTTCTATATGGCCATTAAAAGATAGAAATAGGGGACGCCTGGGTGGCTCAGCTGGTTAAGCTGCTGCCTTCAGCTCGGGTCATGATCCCATGTCTTGGGATCAAGTCCCGCATCGGGATCCTTGCTCAGCGGGGAGCCTTCTTCTCTCTCTGCCTCTGCCTGCTGTTCTGCCTGCTTGTGTTCTCCCTCTCTCTCTGACAAATAAATAAATAAATAAAATCTTAAAAAAAAAAGATAGAAATAGAAAATTCCAAGGTCATAGGGATAGGGAGGAATGAGATGAAAATGAAAAAAGAAGTGGATTAAATATGTTCGAAAGCTAAAATCTTAAGAACAGAATGAAAATCCTTATTAGAGGTAGTAAATAACTGAACTGAGCCAGTGGAGGTCTGGACATATTACTGGAGAAGATAAGTTAGAACTCTCCCTTGGAATGCAAAGAAAAAGGAAAAAGGTAGGCAACTGGCAGGGAAGATATTATTGGATAGGGAGGGCCGGGAATGGAATTCCAACCCAAAAGTAATGCGTTTTTGGTTTGGTTTGGTTTGGTTTTGGGTGTAGAATGTAGTGATTCATCCAGTGCTCATCCCAAGTGCCCTCCTTAATCCCCATCACCCATCTGGCCCATCCCCTGCCCACCTCCCCTCCAGCAGCCCTCATTTTGTTCTCTATGGTTAAGAGTCTCTTGGGGCACCTGTGTAGCTCAGACACTTAAGCATCTGACTCTTGATTTCAGCTCACGTCATGATCTGAGGGTCATGAGATTGAGTCCGTGTCAGGCTCTGCACTGAGCTTGGAGCTGCTAAAGATTCTCGGTCTCCTTCCCCCCCCCCCCCCCCCCCCCCCCCACCTCCAGCTTGTGCATTCTCTCTCTCTCTCTTAAAACAAAACAAAACAAAACAACCAAACTCCTTTACACTTTGCCTTCCTCTCTTACCCCCCTAACCCTATGTTCATCTCTTTCATTTCTTAAATTCCACATTTGAGTGAAATCATACGGGATTTATCTTTTTATGACTGACTTACTTTGCTTAGCCTAATACACTTTAGCTCTATCCATGCTGCTGCAAATGGCAAGATTTCACCCTTTTTGATGGCTGCATAATATTCTAGTGTGTGTGTGTGTGTGTGTGTGTGTGTGTGTGTGTGTAATCTTCTTTATCCATTCATTGGTTGATGGATATTTGGGCTCTTTCTGTAGTTTGGCTATTGTTGACAATGTTGCCATAAACACTGGGATGCATGTGCCCCTTATAATCAGTATTTTTATATCTTTTAGATAAATACCTAGCAGTACAACTACTGGTCTCACAGTAGGTCTACTTTTAACTTTCTGAGAAACCTCCATACTGTTTTCCAGAGTGACTGCAGTGTAAGAGGCTTCCCTTTTCTCCATATCCTCACCAACATCTGTTGTTTCCTGTACTATTAATTTATCTGTTCTGACAGATGTGAGGTGATATATCATTCTGGTTTTGATTTGTATTTGCCTGATGTTGAGTGATGCAGAGCATTTTTTTCATATGTCTGTTAGTCATCTGTATGTCTTCTTTAGAGAAATGCTATTCATGTCTTCTGCCTGCTTCTTAACCGGACTATTTGTCTTCTGGGTGTTGAGTGTCATAAGTTCTTTACAGATTTGGGATACTACTCCTTTAACAGGTATGTCATTTGCAAATATCTTCTCCCATTCCGTAAGTTGTCTTTTAACCTCCTGAGCCACCCAGGCGCCCCGTACGTAAGTTGTCTTTTAATTTTGTTGATTGTTTCCTTTGCTGTGCAGAAACTTTTTATCTTGCTGAAGTCTCAGAAATTCATTTTTGCTTTTGTTTCCTTTGCCTCCAGAAGTGTGTCTAGTAAGAAGTTGCTATAGCCGAGGTCAAAGAATTGCTGCCCATCTTTTCCTCTAGGATTTTGATGGTTTCCCATCTCACATTTAGGTCTTTCAACCACTTTGAATTAATTTTTGTTAATGGTAGAAGGGAGTGGTCCAGTGTCATTCTTTCACATGTAGTTGTTCCGTTTTCCCAACACCATTTATTAAAGAGACTGTCTTGTTTCCATTAGATAGTCTTTCCTGGTTTGTTGAAAATTAATTGACCAGGTAGTAGTGGGTTTGTTTCTGGGTTTTCTATTCTGTTCCATTGATCTATATATCTTTTTGTGCCAGTACCATACTGTTTTGATGACTACAGCTTTGTAATACAGCTAGAAGTTCAGAATTGTGATGCCTCCAGCTTTGCTTTTCTTTTTCAGGATTGCTTTGGCTATTTGAGGCCTTTTGTTGTTCCATATAAATTTTACGATTGTTTGCACTAGTTCTGGGAAAAATGCCGGTAGTATTTTTTTGTAAAGATCTTTATTCATTTATTTGATAGGCAGAGATCAGAAGCGGGCTGAGAGGCAGGCATAGAGAGAGGGGGAAGCAGGTTCCCTGCTGAGCAGAGAGCCCGATGCAGGGCTTGATCCCAGGACCCTGAGATCATGACCTGAGCTGAAGGCAGAGGCTTAACCCACTGAGCCACCCAGGCGCCCCAGTGCTGGTGGTATTTTGATAGGGATTATATTAAATGTGTAGACTGCTTTGGGTAGTATAAACATTTAAAAACTATTTGAACAGACCCATTGTCAGCAGAGAAATGAAATCAGTAATAAAAAAAATCTCCCAACAAACCAAAGTCCAGGGCTAGATAGCTTCCCAGGGGAGTTCTACCAGACATTTAAAGAAGAGTCAATATCTCTTTTTCCCAAACTGTTCCAAAAAGAAAAAAGAAATGGAAGGAAAACCTCCAAACTCATTGTAAAAGTAGACAAAGATCCCACTAAAAAGGAGAATTACAGACCAATATCCCTGATGAACATGGACACAAAAATTCTCAAAAGATACTAGCAAATTGAGTCTAACAGTATATTAAAAGAATGATTCACCACAGTTAAGTTGGGTTTATTCCTGGGCTGCTGGGGTGGTTGGTTCAATATTCTCAAATCAATCAACATGAGACACCACATTAATTAAAGAAAGGATAAGAACCATATGATCCTCTTAATAGATGCAGAAAAAGTATTTGACAAAATACAGCATCGATTCTTAATACAAATCCTCAACAAAGTAGGGATAGAGGGAACATACTTCAACATCATAAAGGCCATATACAAAAGACCCACAACTAATATCATCCTTCATGGGGAAAAACAGAGCTTTTCCTCTATAGTCAGGAAAAATACAGGGATGTCCCCTCTCACCATTGTTACTTAACACAGCACTGGAAGTACTAGCCTCAGCAATCACCCAACAAAAATAAATATAAGGCATCCAAATTGGCAAGAAAGAAGTCAAACTTTCACTATTCATAGATGACATGATACTCTATGTCGAAATCCGAAAGACTTCACCAAAAATTTACTAAAACTGATACACAAACTCAGCGAGGTCGCAGGATGTAAAATCAATATACAGAAATCTATTGCATTTCTATACACCAATAATGAAGCAGCAGAAAGGTAAATCAAGGAATCAATCCCATTGACAGTTGCACCAAAACCCATAAGATACCTAGGAATAAACCTAACCGAAGAGGTGAAAAATCTGTCCTCTAAAAACTATAGAACACTGACGAAAGAAATTGAAGAGGATCCAAAGAAATGGAAAAACAGTCTATGCTCATGGATTGGAAAAATAATAGGTATTTTTGAGTTAGAAAAAATGACTGGAACAGGAATAAGTATAAGGGCTTTGAAAAAAACAATTTTCTGGGCTGAAACCAAGAATGTGGTTGTCACACTCCAGGCAAAATGAATGACCATATTTCTGGATCATGAAGATAAAGAAAGATATCTTGCAAAGGCTAAGGCACTTTCCCCCTGAGCTCCCTTTAAGGCCTCTGTGCCCTCACCCCCTGTCATTTATGGATCCCACTGCCTTTCCTCTAAGCCTAGGCACCGAGTAACTTTTCTGACAGCTTAATCGGCATTTAAATCCAATGCCATCAGGGGCGCGCAGGTTGCCTTTTGGATCACATTCGGATCCCCAGCTCTTCGCCGTTAGGAGCTACCTTTCATAAAATGGCAGGATGGTGGCCCCAAACCGTTTAGCCCCCCTGCCAGTACCAGTTGTAGGCATGGGTTTCCCTGAAAAATGGGGCTCATTGTTCACAGTTCTTACTACCACTGTTCCTTGACTTGGCTGCCGTGAACACTACCTCACTTCTTTCCTTTCTGATCTCTGGAATCAACAGTAGTGGACGTGCACGTGTGTGTGTGTGTGTGTGTGTGCGTGTGTGTATTTGCAGACATGCACACACTTCACCCTAAGAAGGGAGGGACATGAACTACACCAGTCAGAATATACACTCACACTCTCTCCTGTCTTACTAAATTGCACTCTGGGTTATCCAGAATGGTACTCAGCTGCCGTATTTTTAGCAACAATAAAAAGGAGCAGAAATCGTCAATTCTATGAACAATAAACACGTGTAGAAAAAGTGGCAGACAGTAGAGGCCGCTGGGAAGGGTTTCAAAGGCATCTCTTTGACACAGGAGCAGGCGGAGGATGCCGGCAGAACTCCTGGGCCCCCAAAGTTGATTTACACAATAGTCTGGGGTGCCCCAGTGGTGACCACTCAGCTAGGTTCTGGGCTTTATAAATTCAGACCTCAGAATACAGTTTATTTGTGTTATGACTCCATCCAAAACGTTCCAGGGAGGCCAACTCCCCTCACCCCATTAAAGGTGTACTACGTCATTTTACTAGTCTGTGAGCTCGGCCTTTGGAGGTAACAGTGTGTGCTTTGTTCCTGCACAAGTCTGCCGTGGAGGGGGCTGCGGTCTTTGCCAGGGGGTGTGAGGCTCCTTCCCAAGAGGGTTCACAGCCCCGAGAAGCACTTCAAGCTGCTTAACAGCCCGCTCTAGCCTTGCCTTTTATGGTGTTTTCCTTCTGCACGAGGGAATGACAACCACTTAGAACATCAGCCAGCGAGAAACAGATGACAGCAAAAAATCCACTCTGCTCTTAGTTCCAGGATGTCCTATCTGCCTTGAACTATTGGTCTTTGAACCCGTGTTCTGATAATGAATTTGGGAATGCCAGTGGGCTTGGAGGGAAATAGGCGTCACTTCGTGCAGCTGGCCAGATGATTCTAATTTAGAAAGCACAGAAGAGTGTCTTCCGCCCCACCCCACCCCCACTCCCACCCTGGTACATTAGTTAAGGAGCATGGAGCACAGGAAGCCCCCCAATACATGGAAGAAATGGAACAAAATACAAGCTACAAAGTATGTGTTTGATCACATAGGCTAATACTTAATAAATAATTTAATTCAATCTTTAGGGCAGAGTTGCCAGAAGTAAGTTGACTTATTAATTATTAATCATCATTCATTAATAATTATGAGAAGCATAACAAAGCGTCCCAATGTCGTAGAGTCATCTAGTGGGCTACCTCAGTAAAAAGAAGCACCAACAATATTCCTTGGAGGTTGAAGGGAGGACTGTTGTAAGCCTTTTAGATCTAGTATCTCACTTAATCATCACAGCAGCCCTATGCGGTAGTACTCTTATTTTCCTCATTTTGCAGATGAGGAAACCAAAGCCACATGCTAATGGGATTGGGGCATAATTATGAAGTGGCGGGAAATCTCACCGGGAGTATAATCTCACTGCCATATTGTGGAGGCACTGTAATTACTATTATTACTACTGCTGTTAAAAGCCAATATTTTCATGCTTTTTTTCTTGTTAATTTCATCTGGACTAAATACAGAATTGTCTAGGTCTGTACTAGGGCACCAGCCCCAGTTCTTTTTGCCCTTGTCTTGCAAGTGGTTCATGTCAAGCCACGACACTAATATTCACTGAGTCTCTGGTATTGGATCTTTCATTAAAAAAATGCCTTCTTAAGTTGATACCTTACTCTAGAAATGTTTTTGAAAAAAAAAAAATTCTATTCCACTTCTAAGTAATGGCTAACAAATACGCCTGAATAATGATGGCTTGGAGTTCATGCAGAATTTGTTATAAAGTACTACACAATCATGCAAAATCATAAAAAAGAACCAAAGAAATGGTCTTTCTTGCTAGTCATTTGCATGTCACAAAACAACATTTCTGAGTAGAAGGCATAATGAAACATAATTTCACTAAATGCTACCTATCTGGTAGGCATTAACAAATAGTGAGTAAGGAAGTATCATTCTTCCCATTTCTAAAATACGAAGGACTCCATAATTTTAAAGACCACAAAAATAGATCGGGCAGAAGTTATTCTTCTTACCGATTTCACTAAAATATTTACCAGCTCAAATTGCTTTTTATGCTGTTTAGAAGGCCATTTCCTTAATTAAAAAATTTATTCTAGGACACTTACTTGATTCATCACTTGGAATGAAGTAGGTTGTGTTTTTCTCACTCTAATGGAATGACCAAGCAGATGAAGGAGGAAGAAAATGAGCCGTGGCAGATGTACCCAACCCCTGTCCTCTCTCCATTTGGACCTGGTGAACTGGGCTGCCCTCTTGCCCTTGGGAGCATGTTACCCACCCAGGTCCTTATTCCCAGTAGGGCACTAGAGTCTGTAGGTAAGTAGGTACTATAGGGAGAGGAGTAAGAAAAATTGGGGTAAAGGCAGTCTACAAAACGGTAATCCCATTGCCCTTTGCTTTTTTTCTAGCTCAAATAGCATGTGGATCTTTCCATTGTATTAGAAGCAGAGTCATGATGTTTCATAAGTCAGATGACTGACTTCATGTACTGTCGTGTGTCATGTTCTGTCTTGACTGCATTTACACATTTGTGCTCTGGACTTGCGAGTTAGTTTGATGTTGGGGTGGGATGCATTTCCCCTTACGGCTCCCTGGACCACTGGGCCACCTGCTTTAAGCATGAGGTGATACAGGGCGCTTGGGTGGCTCAGTCAGTTGGCTGTTTGCCTGTGGCTTAGGTCATGATCCTGGTGTCCTGGGATGGAGCCCTATGTCTGGCCCCCTGCTCAGTGGGGGAGCCTTCTTCTCCCTCTCCTTCTCTCTCTGCCCTCTTCCCTACTTGTGCTTTCTCTTGTCACTCTCTTTCTCAGATAAATAAAATCTTAAAAAAAAAAAAAAAAAAAAGCACAAGGAGATAGGAACAGCTCTTGTATTTCTATCTCTATTTCCCTGGGCTTCCCATTAGCTTTTGCAGGAGTCAGCCTGACAGGTCAGGATGCCCTTCAGAGGTGCCCAGACTTTTCATGGCATGCAGGAGGGCATCTCCACATTTCTCCAACAGACAATTGAACTTGGTCACGTGCCCCACCATGTTAGAACCACTTACCCAGGCTTGGGCAAACCCCTAGTGGTGAAAAACAATCACTGCACTAGAATTCAAGAGATCTGGTTCTCATCCGGACTGCCAGTAGCCTGCTCTGGGACAAGACTTTTTCTTTGGTGGGGCTTGCTTCCCTACCAGAAAATGAGTATTATGATTTGTAAGGTCAGCTATATGTGAATTTACTAGTAAGTGCAAATGAGCTTTCATGGGTTGGGGAAAAAAAAACTCATAGAATATTTTCTAGGAATTGGGAGCTTTCAGAACTTGCAATTTCACAGAAATATTTTCATTGTAAAAGTTAAGGTACTAGGTAATCTTGCAGAAGGATGCAGGACCATTTTGCTGTTGCCTAGAATTATACCTGTGAGCTCCATCTTCTAAATTTGAGCGACATTTTTGGAGCACTAATTCCGTGCAAGGCACCAGGGTGAGTGCTGCAATAAGGATTTCATAATTCAGAGACAAATAAATCCTGCCCCTGTTCCCGAGTTGCTCATAGTCAACCTGTTTCCTTCTTTGGATGTTCAGGACCCTTGGCTAATGCCAAAGATATCTACGTTGGAGACCATGGGCTTTACTTTCTAGTTGTCTTTTGGCATTCAGAGCCTAAACAGCTGCAGGCTGGTAGACATCATTGACATGGCTTTATTGCTCCCATGAACGATGAAAATTTTGCCCTTGAGCCTCCATGAGTCCAGGAACAATGATTTCAGTAAGGCCAATATTGCCAGACCTCATGATTTACCAAGAAGAAGCCAGAAATCAAGATTGTAGGTATACCCCCACGGGTCTCTTTTGAAGAAAGGGCAGACAGGGAGCTGAAGGAGCTGTGTGAAATAAGAAATGCCAAGGAAACGCTCTCACTTCCCTTATTTGAGACAAAGACGGCCAATGAGAATGCTCTCCGATACAGGCTTGTTTGGTTCCTCATTAAAGAAGGAAAAACACAAATATACATGAAAATGTAATGTTCATATAGTTCATATATAGTTGAATATATTCACATATATTCATATATAGTTTATATATTACATATATTATATATAATTATATATAATATAATGTTCATATAATACACTGCAAAAGTGGTGTAAGGTTAAGAAAATAGAAGGAGAAGAAGAAAGGAAGGAAGAAGAATTTCTATTACCGTATGGAACAGAAAAATCATGAAATAACAAGTAAGGTACCTAAATTAGAATGACCAAAGGTGGCCAATCAGTGGAGACAAAACATTTCTTTCTCATCCTCAGAGCCGGCTTAGTGTGTGCGTGCGCACGCGTGTCGGAATGTGTGTCTTTTCAAAGATGAGTAACAAGCAGGTTCTACTCTGATCCAGCCGATCATTGCCATGCAGAAATTTTCAAAACGCTGGCAACCAATTGAAAGCATTCTTTTTTTAAGATCTAGTGTGGTCCAAACAAAACATGCCTGGATCACTGATTTGCAGCCTCTTTTCTAGAGCATCTTTCCCAAGTTTAGATATTATATTCATGATCAGAAGCAGCAAGTGCAGTTCAAGACAAGTTTCTTTCCCGTTGAAGAGACTCCAGACAGAAACCAGAGCAGACAGAGTCTCTCGCGCCCCTGCCACACCCCTACCCTGGCTTTCTGTGCAAACGATACCATCTACTTGATGTGCTCTGTTCGGGCGAGTCTTTCAAAATATAACCTTCATCCAGCTGGGCAGTCCTGGATTTGCACAGGCAATCCTGTTGCATTTGCTCTCAAATGTTTTCTACTCCGAAAAGTTCTAGACTGAGTGGGAGCTATAGTTGAATTGGGCATATACAAGGGTGTCTTCAATTCTGAATCTTTCCCAAATATCCATGGCAAAAAAAAAAAAAAAAAAAAGGCTTTATAATAAATTATTCAAATGCACATTCATTCTTGAAACATTTTAAGGATGTTTACATTGAAACCAGATGCCTTCCCCCCCGCCCCAAGCAGCCCCCATTTCTGTTGATTTTACAGTTCTACTGCTCACTTCAGTTTTCTCAGTAGGGTCTTTGTTTCACTGGTGAGTAGAAAGAATGTTTCTTTTGTTTGCTTTTCTTGCCATCACTGTGGCCAGCCTCGGGAGGGAACTCCCGGCACGCTGGGATTTGGCCAGCATCCCTTCCATTTCACTCCTGGAAGTCGCACGCTCACGCGGCGGTAAATCGTTTCTGATACCCCCACGTGCTTGGGCTTTTCCTCCAGCCCGCTTCCTCTGTGCGGCTGGAATTTTGCAGCACTTGGAGTTGCAAAATAAAGAAGTTGAGTCAGTTTGGGAAGCCCATCCCATGGAGCAGGCCGAAGCTAGAATTTCTAGGGACTTTCTGGCCCTTCAAAAATGTTATCCGAACCCAAAGCTTTTATGTCTAATCTGAGCTGAATCCACAGGCAAGCAAAGATCTTGAAGACTCTTATTTGTTAAAATGCCTGGCCCTCTTGGCATGTGGGAGGATGGGAGAATGGCTATTTCCAAGGGTGCCCTTGTGCTTTCTTGAGGGGTTGGCAGTTGAACCCAAAGGGAGAAAGATCTATTTGTCCTGGTTCATCCATTCGTTTCTTCATTTGTCAAAAAAGCATTTATTTACACCTGTTACATATTTCTAGGCTCTATGATGGGTCCTGTGAGACAGCAGTGCATATCTTCTGGTGGGGGTGACAGGAGAATCCAGAAAATTGTTAATGTATCAAAAAATATGGAGGGATGGGGTGCCTGGGTGGCTCAGTGGGTTAAAGCCTCTGCCTTCGGCTCAGGTCATGATCTCAGGGTCCTGAGATCGAGCCCCACATTGGGCTCTCTGCTCAGCAGGGAGCCTGCTTCCCCCACCCCGCCTGCCTCTCTCCTTCCTTGTGATTTGTCTGTCAAATAAATAAATAAAATCTTTAAAAAAAGAAAAAAGAAAAAGTATGGAGGGAAATGCATAGGATAATGGGACACCAGAGAAAGGCTTTCAGTGTGGACTAGGTAGAATAAAGGCAGAGTGAGAGAAGACTTCTGGAAGGAGATTACTTTCAAAGTGACCATGAGGAGTTCCTGGGTGGCTCAGTTGTTAAACATCTGCTTTTGGCTCAGGTCATGATCCCAGGGTCCTGGGTTTGAGCCCCGCATCGGGCTCCCTGCTTGACAGGAAGCCTGCTTCTCCCTCTCCCACTCCCCCAGTTGTGTTCCCTCCCTCGCTCTCTCTCTGTCAAGTAAATAAATAAATAAAATAATAATAAAAAAAAAAACACAAAAACCAAAGTGACCATGAGGAGCAATTAGCTGGACCAGCTCTCTCAAGCTTCCGTGCACATAGTAATTATCTGGGGATCTTGTTATACTGGAGATTCTGATTCTAGATATCTGGGGCGAAGCCCAAGATTCTGGATTTCTTTCTTTTTTTTTTTTTTAAGATTTTATTTATTTATTTGACAGACAGAGATCACAAGTAGGCAGAGAGGCAGGTAGAGAGAGAGAGAGAGGGAAGCAGGCTTCCTGTGGAGCAGGGAGCCTGATGCAGGGCTCGATCCCAGGACCCTGAGATCATGACCCGAGCCGAAGGCAGCAGCCCAAACCACTGAGCCACCCAGGCGCCCCAGATTCTGGATTTCTAAGGAGCTCCCTTCCCTGACAACTTGATCCAAAATAGCACCCAACCCCACCTCTACCCTCTCTGTCCTCTTACCCGGCTTACTTTTCTATAAAGCCCTTGCAAATAACTAATAAAATATTCATTTATTTATATATTATATGTAGGGAGAGCCCACTTATAAAGGAAGGGACTTCTTTGTGGTCATAAAACATAATGGTAGAGGGAACAGGAGGTCCCAGATCTCTCTTTTCCCCCTTGATTTATGTATTTTTATTTTTATTTATTTTAAATTTTTACTTATTTTAGAGGGGGTAGTAGAGTCACATCGCTAAAATTCAAAAGGCATAAAGATTAGTACCTTAAAAGTCTTCCACACTTCCACTCCTCTGGGGTTCCCAATAGACAAGTCTGTTACCATTTGCCTGCATATCCTTCCAGAGATAGTCCAAGCATATTCAAGCAAATACTCACATATATTCTCTAGGACCACCTCCTCCCCTTCTTTAACCTGCATGTTAACCTCTGGTCTCCTATTCGCATTTTGACTTTTTGTTTCCAGTATATCTTAATGATGGCTCCTTCTCATACATGAAGAGCTTTCTTATTCTTTCTTACAGTGAAGGCGTATTTTATTGCCTGATATAGAAAAATTCAACCCTGCTGAGGGGCATTTATTTGCTATTCTGCAGTAAGTAATGTGGCGTACATGTCATTTTGCACATGGGTGATCAGAAGGATAAAATTCATGGACGTGGGATTGCTGGGTCAAAGTTATTTATAGTTTTATTTTTTTTAAAGATGTTATTTATTTATTTGACAGAAATCATAAGTAAGCAGAGAGGCAGGTAGAGAGAGAGACGGGGAAGCAGGCTCCTGCTGAGCAGAGACCCCCAATGTGGGGCTCAATCCCAGGACCCTGAGATCATGGCCCCAGCCAAAGGCAAACGTTTAACCAACTGAGCCACCAGGTGCCTTTTGATTTGTTTGCTTTTTTTTTTTTTTAAACTGGATATTGGCCTTATGTCTCACTAATTCATAGAAGCATATATTTAGAAAAGTTACCCTTGTGTTAATTACATTGAGATTGAACATCTTTTCATATGTTTAAGAGCCCTCTGTATTTTCTCTCCTGAACTGTCTTTTCATCGTTTTCCTCCCTTTTCCTTTTGGATTATTAATGTTCTCTTCTTGATTTGTAGAGCTACTTATCAGTTATAGAACACAGTTTTTGGATCTCATTCCAACCTCTTACCTTGGCCAGGCTGTCTCCTCTAATAACATCATACTTTTCCTCATTTCATACGGTGGAAAAACATTTTATAAATGGACATGTAAAAACCAATTTCCTAAATGACACAAATTTAGAAAACAGCCTCAAAATTGTGATTGCTTTTTTTTTTTTTAAGGGGAAGATCATGTGAATCACTTAATTGCTGGCAAATGCATCACAACATATGAACTTTCAGAATAGAAAATGAATCAAACCTATAATAAATCTTGCAAGCAATTTGTAAACAGAAGCTACAGTCTAAGTCATTGATCACAGTTGGTAAAGATGAAAAAAAAAGTGGTTAACTGCAACCTTCAGACTCAGTTTAAATGCAAACCTCTTCCATAAAGTAAGTCTTAGTGTCCTATCCCTGGATGGTTGTTGCTCTTGCCTCTGAATACCCAGAGAACTTTGCACCTCTCCGAGGAAGGTTACCAAATGTCTGTTTTTGTTATAGTTAGTTTCATACAAGAGTATTCCCAAGGGCACCCTTAACTTCCTGTACTGCTTATAGATTTTTTTTTTCTTAAAGGAAGCCTTGAAGGTCCCAAGCCACAATTTTCTTTTCTAAAGTCAGTTTTATTGAAGTATAATTTACATACAGTAAAATTCACTCTTTTCGAGTGTACAATTCAATGAGTGCTGATGAATGTATCCAGGTGTGTAATCGCCTCCAAAATCAAGATACAGAACATTTCTGTCACCACCAAGTGCTCCCTTGGGCCCCCTTTACCTAAGTCTGGCACCTCTCTCCACATTCAACCCTTGTCACTCACTGATCTGATGTTTGTCACTATAGTTCTGCCCTTTCCAGAATGTCATATACAAGGAATCATATATTCTGCAGTTTTTTGTGTTTGGCTATTTTTACACTGAGCCACAGTACTTTTCAATTAAACACAGAGGGAACAATTTCCCCCATTGCTTTGTGGAATTCAGGCTAAGTAGGCTTGCTCACCAAAATGATGTGAGTGGTTAGACAGTGGCCACAAGGAAGGAGTGAAGAGGAAATGAAAGAGAGACAGAACAGATATTGAGACAGAGACAGGAAAAAAGCTTAATATTTGTTATCATCTTGATTGTTTAGAAATTGTGGCTCTGAGTGGAGGAGAGCACTCTTGGCAGGCCCAGTGTTTTGCATAATTGCCACGACAACCTTACAAATTGTTATTATTCCCATTCTGCAGATGAGGACACTCGGGTTCAGACTGTTTATGTGATTTGTCTCCCAAAAGCACCCTAGTGACTGAAGTACAGGGACTGAACTAGCTCTGGTTTAAAAGACTTTATTTTGTGGGCTTCTCCAGGCTCTGTCTTCCCTGAAGCCTAATAAAGGAGAGGTAAAAAGAAGACCCATAAGCTCTGGATGGAAAAATTTCCCTTTACTCACCCAGAAACTCTCATGGTAAGCCCAGAAACTCACACTGTGCCCAGTACACAGTAGGTGCTCATTTAAATACTGTTAAATGACCGAGTAAAAGAGATCTAACTTTCTGATCCTTCTAATGCAAATACACAGATTTTTTTTTTTCCTCAGTAACTCACTGGAAGTTTTTCAAGTGTCTCATTTCCCTTAGTTTTTAAAAGTTTGCTTTTCTACTCGAAGTGCACATTATCTCCAACCTCCAATTTTGTTTCAGGGTACATTATCTCAACACATGCATTGAAGGAGTTTGAGCAAGTTCCAATTATCCCCTTTTGGATTGTCTGTCATTTGAATGAAGGTTTATATTCATTAAAGACCATTCCAGAGGCAACATTCAGTTAATCCTTACTATGTTCTATTTCTACGCCATAAGGAGTAAAACTCAACATGAGGTAAAATGAACTTAATATGAAAACCTAGAAACAA
Source organism: Mustela nigripes (assembly GCF_022355385.1). NCBI lineage: Eukaryota > Metazoa > Chordata > Mammalia > Carnivora > Mustelidae > Mustela > Mustela nigripes. The sequence continues at coordinate 22,830,465 of NC_081565.1, read as the reverse complement.
TTTAAATAAATATTTAATATCTTTGGTATATTTGAATACAAAATAGGCTATACAGGAAATAGTATTGTAATTGAAGGAAAATCTAATCTTATGGTATTTTAAATTACTGGCAAACCAATAAGGTACATGGCAAATTTCTTCCCAAATAAGATTATTGCTTTTCTACAAACAATCTGACTGCCTGAAAGCAGACGAATATGTCAGGAATCTTGACAATTTCACTTTGTGGAATGTTGCGAAATGATGTCTGAGGACAAAAATGAACAATGTAAAACGTAGCATTCTATCCTATAAACCCTGTGCTTCCCAAAGACGTTCCCTAAATATTTCAGGGAAGTTGTCAATCCTTTGGATTTCTCATTATCTCTTTACATCGTTATATCTCCAGAATGGTTCCTCTTTTGGTCAGTGGAAACACAGTGACACCTAGGTAATAAGTCCAACGGTCTATTTTTTATTTAAAACATTTGTCTATTTGAGATCCTGAGCTTTCCTATGAAATTTCATCTCAGGGTAGAGTAAAAGTCTATTTTATCATTCTTTAAAGATTTTATTTATTTACTTATTTGAGAGAAAGAGAATGTGAGCAGGGTGGGGAACAGAGGGAGAGACTCGCAAGCAGACTCCCTGCTGAGCACAGAGCCCGACACAGCTCAATCGCTGGCCCCAGAGATCACGGCCTGAGCTGAAATCAAGAGTCAGATGCCCAAATGGCTGAACTACTCAGGCTTCCCAGTAAAAGGCTATTTTAATGCTAGACCTGTAGAATGATACTAATACCCACCTTTACATTTACTGATAGATTATGGCCACTAGCAGATTTTTCCATCCCAACCCACAGAGGAAATTGTAGGGGCTGGCAATTTCTTGAACTAGCCATGTACGTCCTCCATATGGCAGTAACACAGCAGACTCTGTGCTTTGTCGCTGGACCCAAACTGGTGTAACTCACTCCCTGTAGACCAGGAAAAAACCCTAAATTATTACAAAGAAGCAAAACGTACTTTTGAATGCTTTTTTTTGGTCACTTGAACTCAGAGGATGAGAAATTTTACAAAGCGAAATAAGAAAACAATGCAGAGGGACTGATATTTTGCCTTGGAAGACATGGTTTTCCTACCAGCCCTTCACGTGGATGCTCTTCCTTCTCATTTGGCAGGGGAATGGGGAAAGGGGAGGAAAGGCCCAGGGAGGCTGAGAGCAGAAACCAGTATAAACAGTGGGATTCTAGGGTCAGGAGAAGTGCCTGGGGAGAGCTCAAAGCTCTAAGAACATACAGCCAGATGGGGCACCTGGGTGGCTCCCTCACTTGAATGTCTGACGCTTGCTTTCGGCTCAGGTCATGATCTCATGGGTCGTAGGATCAAGACCCATGTCGGGCTCTGTGCTCAGCGGGGAGTGGGCTTGAAAGTTCTCTCCTTTTGTCCTTCCCTACTGCAAACAAACAAACAAACAAACAAGAACATGTAGCCAGAACCAAGAGAAAGAAGGAGGCATAGAGACCACTATCTAGGAAGTCAAACAGTAGGGCCACTTTGAGGACATATTGGGGAGAGCCAAGAAGGATTCTTTGAGAAGCAGGTGCAGGGAGCAGGACTTGAGAGGTAGACAGGTTAGCATGTCCTGAGGGGCAGTGGGTCATGGAAAACAAAGGTTGACATCAACTCAGAGGATGGAGGCACCCCAGCACCTGAAATCCCAAAGCCTTAATCTCTCCTGCCCACCCATCTGATGTCCAGGGAATGGTCATGTTCTAGTAATTCTTTCTACCTGCTCAATTCTGCTCCTCCCTCACCATCTCTCCCACATTAGGCCAGGGGCCCGAGGCCACAGGCTGTCCTCTCAGACTGCCGGCAAGGAAAGCCCTGCTCTGCCACCATGGGTTTTGTAACCCTAGGTAAAGCGTTTATCCTTCCTGTGCCTCAATTCTCCCATACCATAGATGGGAATGCCAATACTAGAACCCACCTCATGCAATTGTTGGAAGAGAGCAAACACCATTGAAGCACTCACCCCTCCCTGCACAGAGTAAGGAGTCAATGTTAGTTACCGTGTCAATTTCCTAGGCCCAGCCTAATACATTACTCCATAATGGGAGTTGTAGAATAGTAACAATGTACTCTCTCTTGGGTCTCTAGTTCAGAAATCTGAACAGGGTCCTTTCCTTCTGGAGGCTCTGAGGGAGAATCTGTTCCATGCCTCTCTCCTTTGTTCTTGGGGCTACCGGATTCCATGGTGTTCTTTGGCCTGTGGCTGCAGAGCTCCTATCTCTGCCTCTGTCTTTACATGGCCTTTCCCCCTCCCCTCTGGGTCTCTGTATCCCAAATCTCCTTTTGCTTTCTCATAAAGACATTAGTCATTGAGTTGAGCACCTACTCTAAATCCAGGATGATCTCATTGAAAGATCCTTAACTTAATTACATCTGCCAACACCCTATTTCCAAATAAGATACCGAGGGTTAGGATTCCGAGGTATCTTTTCTGGGCTGTTCAACCCACTACAGTTGTCATGATTATTATTTTCAATTCAGTAGCTTACTATCTCTCTTCAGGATTTAAGGGAAATAGTCTCCCTGCTTACAATCTTCATGTGACAATCCATTCTCAATAAATAGCCCCAGTGATCTTTCCAAACTAAATTCCCTGCCTACACCCTTCGGTGGCTCCCCACCACCTGCAGGAGAACATGTGAGTGTGACATGCTGAGCAGAGGTGTGACCTGATGCCTGCCTCATGCCCCCAGTGCCATCTTCCATGTCCTTGCACATACCTCTCCAAAACAGGACTTCACTCTTTCTTGCCTCCTGGCCTTACCCAGCCTCTTTCCTCTCCTTAGGTACCATTCTCCTCCCTACTGAGGATTTGTGCAAACTTTGAAGGTCAGTTCTTCTTTCATCTCCTCTGAGACATCTTCATGGGAACCACCACCACCTGCTGCCCCAGCATTCTCCCCCAGGCCCCAGGAATAGGCGTTCTCCTCTTCACCCCCAATGCATCCTTGACTTATCCCTGTCCCCAAACTTTATTCATCATTTTTTAAAGGCCTGTTAAGATTTTTGTTGCTCTTTGAGAGCTATACCCTACTCAACTCTGCATCCCAATGTCAGTGCAGTGAAGGAAGATGTTTAGTAGAGGATGGATGGATAAGTGAATGAATGGATGGATGAATGCATAGGAGGATGGATGGACAGGTGACTGGATGGATGGATGGATGAATGGGTATATGGATGGATGGATGGATGGATGGATGGAGAGATGGGTTGAGTGAGTGGATGGATGGGTGAATGATTGGGTGGATGGATGGATGGATGGATGGATGGATGGATGGATGGATGGATAAATGGGTTGGTGAGTGAATGAATGGATGGATGAATGGTTGGGTGATGGATAGACAGGTGGATGGATGGATGGATGGATGGATGGATGACTAATAACTGGGAAAATGAAAATGACTCATGGATCATATGGAACCAAGGGGTAAAACCTGAACTAAAACTGGGATCATCTACAGTTAGAAGATCTGACCAGTTACTGGAGGAGGGACTGTGGCTCCTTAGAAATTATATATGCATAGTATAAATTATGAGCAACTATGTATCTGAGCAGTCCTGTACATGATACCCAAGATGACTGCTGAACAAATTCATTATAGCTCCCCAGAGTACTTGGGTTATTCTCCATTTTCAAGGTCCTAAATTAAAGAAGCCACTTTGGGAGTGGATAGAACATGGTTCTCATATCTTATACTTCCGTATGAAGAAGATTGACTGGTGTACAAATCCCTAGGCCCCACCCTCACAGATCCTGGTAAAGTCAGGGTGGGACAGGCTCACGATTGGTCAAGAGGTTAAAGGAGCAAATGTTGTCTCTGCAAAATCCTCCACCTATGATCTAGTTGTTGGGTGTTTTGTTTTTTTTTAAAGATTTTAAAATTTATTTGACAGAGATCACAAGTAGGCAGAGGGGTGGGGGAGCAGGCTCCCTGCTAAGCAGAGAGCCCTGTGCAGGGCTCGATCCCAGGACCCTGAGATCATGACCTGAGCCAAAGGCAGAGGCTTAACCCACTGAGCCACCCAGGCACCCCTGATCTTCGTTTATTAATTCTTAATCTGAAGTGGAAAAATATAGTGCCCCTTCCTAGGACTGCAGTGAGTGACTACAGTGATAAGAAGAGTCTGACATATGCAAGTACTATAAAAGCACCTAGGAAGTTTGAAAACAGATCTTGACAGAGTCGTTCTGGAGTGGACCTCAGGGAGGGACATTATTTTAAAGCATCCGGAGTCCCCTGCACTGTTGCGTGGAGACCCAGCAGGCCCTTGACCGATGCTCCTACAACTTGAACATGCACACGGATCCCCGAGGGATCTTAGAAAAATACAGATTTTGATTCAGAAGGTTTCAGGCTAGCTGAGAATCTGCATTTCAGCCATGATGCCTCTGATTCTGTCCACAGATCCCACTGTGAGGAGAAGCCCTGAGACACAGTGTACGGCTTGGTCAGGGGTTCAATGTCAACACAGGGGCCGGTTGTGGTGGAGGCCAGGTGGTTCCCGATTGCACCCAGGCCTGTCCCATGCCTCATGCCACACTCTGTCTGGAAGCTCCCCCCGTTGTCGGCTAACACGGCCAAACCCTGGGAGGAGAGGCAGGCAGTCTCTTTCTGACTTCTCTGATAAGATATGTCAAGTGAACATTCATACTGTCCCAGGAGTCCTTTCAGGAGGCATTTAAGGAAATGCCACACACTTAGCACTTAGCTCTCCAGATTTCAGAGCTCGGGGGTCATCTTTTTACCCATAAAAGGGCCATGTGTGTGTGCATCTAAACTGCTGAGCCAATTACCCTGCCCAGTGGAAACAGTATTGTTGCATCTGTTTTTGGCACAAATGACTTGAGTCTTTTCCAAACACCATTAGATGCCAAAGTCCCTGTCCCTCGGTTCCAGATGTAGTGACTCAGAGGTCTACCATCAAACTGGGCAAGGGAGGGGAAAGAAGGTGAAAATCAGAGCCGACTAACCGGCAGAGGATGTTAATCCCCCAACACTGCGTTGGCATCTTGCAGACTCATTGTGATTTTTGTCCAAGGTTTAAATTGTTGGGGAGGCCCTCGCTGCCTGGGTAAGGGACAGGACTCACGGCATCAGGAAATCACCCTGAAGACAAATCTCAGAGCATCCTCACTCACCATGCGTGAGCTTAACATGACATCATCTTTTTGTTGCTTGTTGATTAGGCATAATTATGAGTCATTTAAATACCTGATTACAAATACTCTTACTATTTACATGGCAAACCGATCCTTTAGATTTTCATTTCGTATTTTGTGATTCCTAAGATCTAGAGTCAATACTAATCATATCTTTTTAAAAGGCATGCATTATTTAGCATCCATATCACCAGAAAAATAAAAGCCACCACAGACCTTTCCATGTTCCCCTTCAGGTAGATATTATTGGCCTCAGGTTACTCAGTTGAGGCACTGGGAAGGTAAGTACCTTGCCCAGGGTCCCCCATTCCCCGTCTGCAGAGCGGAGTATTTGAGATGAGCGTCCGATCCCGGCAATGCTCTTACCCGCCACATCAGGCTCCTTTCATAGAAATGCTGCCGCTCAGCAAGGACCAGAACTCCGTGCCAAGGGCTCCACATGGATTGTCTTCTTTTGCCCTCAAGACACCTGGACGGGCAAGGCACTGTTACTTTCAGGTTCCAGAGGTGGAATCTCATCTTAGAGAAATTCTCTAAATGGGTTTGAACCCAAGCGGTCATGTTCCGTCTCTTCAGTCCCCTGCCACTTATCTCCTCCAGCCTGGAGTGGAGGTTTCCTGGGTCTGTGCATGGGATGATTCCATCAGTGCTCACCTAGGTTCACTCTGCCAAGGTCCCCTTGCCACATAAGGTTCCACAGTCACAGGTTCCAGGGATCTGCACGTGGAAATCATTGGAGGCCATTATGCTGTCTACCCCTACCTTCCTTCTCTCGTGTAGCCCTCTAGCCGGTCTCTTACTATCTTCTTCCCTACCTGATGGCTGCCAGAGTGATCTTTTCAAACGTAAATATATCCCTTCATAGCTTGTCCAACCGCCCCCCACCCAGGCCATGCTTTGAGTGGGCCACTTTCTGGCCTCTTTGCCCATGACCAACACCTCACTTCCTCTGTCCTTGCCACACAAGTCTCGCAGCCGCTCCCAGATGCTGAGCACAGTCATGTCACCTCACAGAGGCTTTCCATCTGCTGTTCCCTCAGCCCAGAGCAACCTTCCCTCAATATCTTCGTGGCTCTGTCACTCCATTCAGGTCTTTCTGATAGAGTCACTTCTTCATCCCAATCCCACCTTAGTGTGGTTCGTTTTCTTCAGAACATTTCTGAAATTAAGTTGTAGAGTTCCTGCTTTGAATGCCTCTCTCCCTTCCCTGGAATGTAAGTGCGAAAGGGCTCTCTTGTTCTCTGCTGATCCTCACAACCTGGGACAGTGCTTGTTGGGAAGTGTTTGTCCAATACATGTAGCAGAAAGGAAGGTAGGAACGAAAGAAAGATGGGAGAGAGGGAGGGAAGAAGGAAGGAAGGAAGGAAGGAAGTGGGAGGCAGGTGTGGGAAAAGAAAGAAAGGCACAAGGGAAGACATTTGCTTAGTTGATTGTCTTTTTTATGGTTTTTGTCTGAGGTCTTATCCCTTCCAGAGGAGGATATTCCAAGTACCTCAAAAGGCAAGAAATCACTTTCACCTCTTATCTCTTTCAATTGCATGTTATTTATAATACAGTTAAGTCTTCCCAGCATTGAACTAGCCCCACACAGGTATGAGCTTCCAACAGCACAAGTTTATTATCTGATATTCTTACATTGGCTGCTCAAAGGCTGGGAACTGCCTTCTATCTTCGGTAGAAACAATTAACACGGGAAGCTCTGTATTGCCTCAATGTCCTTGTCTGTAAAATGGGTATAGTAAGAGTGCAGCCCTCTACAGAGCTGTTATGAGGATGGCATCAATTAATGTTTGCAAAGCCCTTCGAAGGGACCCAGGGGACAGAAGAAGCGTCATGTAAATGTTTAGTAAATTTAAAGAAACACACTTTTACCCTTAAATTCAAACTATTTTCTCCAATACTCCATTCTTAACTTTATTCAATGTAGAAAAACATTTGGGAACTTTCAGCCTTTTACTTACATTAATTTGTTTCTGATTTCTTATAACTCAGGAAAATACTGGTTTATGTCTGTGTTAAGGTAAAAAAGGCAAAAGTGTATCTGATCCCATTTTTCCCCACCTGTGGCCCTATTCTTAGCAAATAAATGTTTCCTCTGCAAACCAGGGCAGTTACAATGTTTTTTAAATAACAGGACTGAAGTTGAAGTCATCACTTGCTCAGAGGGAAAAGCAGGCTGCTCTGAAGACATCATCAAAGTATCATCCGCTAGGCTTTCTGCAGTGCTGGGGTTTGAAAACGGACGCTCATGTTGCTTTGCCTCACCACCTTGGAAAGGCTGCTTCCTCCTTATTAAGGAAAAAGCTGCTCCCCCCCCCCTTTTTTTTTGGGTTCCGACCAACCTAACAGTGTCTTTAATTCAGTGACAAACTGTTTTCCTTGGAACTCAGAGAGTCCAGTGGTTTTGGATCAAGCTTGAGTTCTTGCTGGAAGTTCCAAACTCAAAGTCCAATGATGTCACTCAGCTGTGGTGGAGGCAGGAAGGTGGGGCCAGCCTTGGAACGTGGATTTTGAATATCGCAGGCTCTTCATCGTGGGGCCTAATGAGGGGCGCACCTAACTCCATTTGAGGGTGACGTGGACAAATCATTTTATTATTCAGTTCCAGCGCGAGGTCTTGATATCTCTTTTTGTTTTGTGTTAATTGTTTCTACCGAAGATAGAAGGCAGTTCCCAGCCAATCCTGGGAGGCAAGAATAGATTGAAAGATTGCCTGCTGTATGCAGACACAAGACAGATCTTTTCTGGGAGACCAGGTGAAGGTCACTGGCCAGAGAGAGCTGGAGGTTGGGAGACAGATAGTGCAGGTAGCGCGTGTGTAGGGAGGGGGTTCATTGGCCTTCTGCCTTTTCTCTGCCAAGAGTTGTGAGTTGGGACAAAGGAAGGCAGCTCTCAGAGCCACCAGCAGGTAGCTTGGGCTGCTGTTGTCCAGGGCAGGGGGACATGGAAGCTGAGCAGAGTTGCCCAGACTTCTGACATTTCTTGCATTAATAAGCCAGGTGACCTTCCTGAATCTTGGAGATAAATCTGCTCTCTTAATCTCTCTCAATTTCTCTGATATTCTAGGTTCCAGAGCAAAGATTTTTTTTTTTTAAACCAGATATCCATGGGTACTCTCAGAGTATCCAGGGAAGAATTCAAGAGGTTCCTGAAAGCTCAGAAATTGTATACAATGTATTGTAGGCATGTGAATTTCCCTGGGAAAACAGTTCATGTTTCCTACCAAATTCTCTAAAGGCTGCTCTGATCTTCCCTCCTGCAAAGCTTAGAACTGTTGTTCAAGATGGTAACATAAATCACTTTAGAATACTTTGCACTTTTGTCTCCTTCCATCTCTCATGGTATGCACAGAATTTGGCAAAGCCAAAATGTAGCAAAAAAGTTTGCACTGCATGGAAAGACCTTGGATAGCCAACTCTAGTGGTCAGACTAGTCAAGGGCATTCACAAGCGGCCCTAGTCTGTAGGCCTTGTAGGTACACCTAGTGACTGGGGAAGCTGTGAGCTGCTGTAACATATTATCATCGAGAGGGTGCTTAAACAGCAAACATTTTTTCCTTCCGGTTCTGGAGGCTGAAGTCGAAGATCAGGGTGCAGGCAGATTGGGTTCTTAGTGAAGAGACTCTTCCTGGTTTGCAGAGGGCTGTCTTCTCACTTTCTGACATTTCTTGCATTAATAAGCCTGTGTCCTCATATGGTGGAGAGAGGAAAGCAAAATCTCGAATGTCTTCTAAAGACACTAATCCCAACATGAGGGTACCACTGTCATGCCCTAATTACTTCCCAAAGGCCCCATCGCCATCACATTGGTGATCCGGGTTTCCACATATGAATTTTGGAGGGACACAGACCTGCAGTCTCTAGTCCCTGGTGCTGGGCTGAACAACTCAGGAGCCTTCACTCAAACACAAGCACATCTCTGTAAAACACAGCCAGAGTGATAGAGTTCTCAATCAATCAATAAGATTGTGCTCATAAGAATAATAGAGTTTTCACTGACCAGGGACAATATGCCAGGAACTTTGGATATATTACTTTATTTGATTATCACAATAATCTCATAGAGTGCATAATAGTATCTTTCCTATTCTACAGATAAAGTAACATAAGCTCAAATATGTAAAATAAATTTCTCAAGGTCATTAGGTGATAGAATTGGGGTTTAAGGCCAGGTTTGTCCAACCCATGGTTCCTCTCAACTTAAGTAGCATTTTTACATCCCAACAACCATCGTGGCAGCCTGAGGGATGCTGATTAGTCTAAGGTCTCCTTCAGGGTCTGAGTTTATGATTTTTAAAGTTAACTGAAAGAGTGACAAGTCAAGCAATCAATTTGTAAGTCACACACTATGTTTGGAATTGGGAGGGAGAACCAATTTTCCTTCCCAAAGGGACCGCCAGGCATCCCCTGAGGGGTTGGGATTTCTGGAACTTGGTGGAGCTAACAAGAGGAGACTTGGATGGTTAGAAAAGTGAGGGGGAGGCTACATTCCAGACATAGCATATGGTATGAGAAAGCACCAAATTTGGAGTGGGACAAACAGATGAAGAAGGTGTCAAGTTCTCCGGGGAGGAGTAGAGGGGAGCAGAGGCTACACACAGGGTCACGTTTTGACAAGATGCTGGGGTGACTTAGCCGAGTCTCAAATGAAGAAGAACCATCCCACAACACAAGGAACCTCTCCTGCCCCGTCCTAACAAGGGGGGGTTTCCACTGATGAAAGGGACCAAGTCCCAGACGGAAGCCGACTGCCTGTTCTATAGGCAAATCTTCACTTCTAGCAGAGAACTCTCCATTCATAGGAAAACTTATCTCTATTGCAATGACTTGTCCACTTGCAAAAGATGACCTAGCAAGAGTCTGGCTTAGCGGCGAGAGAAAGGTAAGGAATTACAGGAGGAGAGGTAGTAGTTGAGTGGGAAGAAGAGAAATAACGGACTGATGGGAGGCAGCTGGGTCCCAGCGAGGCCAGAACGATCTTTCCTTGGTTATAGGTACACGGGACTTCACGCAACACAGCTCACAAATACAACATCCCCCCACTCCTCCCCCTCCCCTGACCCCAAGGAAGCTGCCCCAGGAGAGGAAAATAACTGGAATGACACTGCAACGGAAGGCAAGCTCAACTTTGCATCAGAAGTGGCCCTGCCAGCCTCCCACTACTTTCCCCCCTTGGGGACAGACACCACCTAAAGCGGTGGAAAGAGGCTGAGTGTCCACTTCCCCAAGGGCTGGGCCAGAAGCATGAGCTCCGGGGAGTCAGGGCACCGCTTTTCCGGACACACAAGATCTGAAGTCTTGTTGGTGCTCACACCCTTCTCAGAAATGAAGGGCACATCTGCTCCCCTGAAAACATGGCCCTTTGTCAAGCCAGCACCGGCTCCATTCTCCGAGCCTGCAGAGGAACTCTCTTTCCTCTTCTGGAGCTCCCCCAGGGCCCCTGGCTCCCAGTCAAGCAGCCGCCTCTGTGTGGGCTCTTTTTCCACCAAGTATGCCTTCCCCTCTCTCTAGTGGGATAAATTTAGCTCTGAATGAATGCGGAAAGGAGAGCACATTCATGTAAACACAGATCAAGTAGCTTTCAAATACAGGTTTGACACAGACACAATCGGCAAAAAAGATCCAAGTTCCTCCATCTCCTTCTCTCCTGCTTCTCTCTGCTTTTGCCGTCTTGTCCTCAGAGCCCTGCACCTTTTTCTGCATTTAGTGAAATGAATTAAATACGTAGACCAGACGATGGTTGTTTGTCTTCAGACTGGAGAAAGCAGGATCACTTGAGGGATTGAGGAGCATCAGGAAGTCAAAGGGAACCCTAGATGGGGTTGGTAATTTTCATTTATCGGTCTGATTGTCTTAGTAGCCTATCAGAAACTGGGAAGCCTCTTTTGTCTTCTGCATTAGGAGAGTTTTCTCCCAGTGGGCCGAGCCCCTGGCTACTACAGAATGTCTCACAGGCCTGCAAACATTTCCCTGCTGATCCGTCATTATGTCCCTAAGTCCTTAACTTTGAAGCCACCCCTTTTGGTGTTGTCCTTCCCCTCACAGAGCATTTATAGTTCTCAGAACACTTTCTCATTCATGAGTTCCTTTATTCTTACAAGAACCTTGTGAGGGAGTCCGGGATCCCCTTTCCCTGTTTAAAAACAGAAAGCCTCAGCTAAGAGCAGTTACGTGACTTGTTTGAGGTCATACAGTAAGTGGCGGAGTTAGGATTAGGAGCTAAGATTGACACTTGGTCTTAGGCTCTTTGGGGAAAGGTAGCTTGTCCAGGAGGCCCGATCTGGGAGAGTTCCATTTAGTAAACATTTGCTAGTGTATGGACGGTGGGTAAGGGGTGGGTCGGCGGGATTGAGACCCCAGATGGTCCAAAGGGCTCAGCATCCAAAGGCAGTAGGAGCTGAAGCCAGGCTTTCCAATTTCATGACTCACTCTCCAAACAGGAGGGCACACAGGGCTGGTGTGATGGGCCATTGTCCCTTCACTGCCAACCCCGTAGGACATCTCTCTCTCTCCTGTCAGCAGTGCTGACTTGCAGAATGTGTACAGCATTATCGAATCATGGCTAACAATGAAAGTGTCAATGACCGTGCTGCAAACAGGGATTCCAAGCTGACAGGGCACATCGCGCTCATTGTGCGAAGGCCAACGAGACTGGCCCCTAAGCTCTCTGAGAAGCCAATGACCCCGTTGTGTCTATCGGCATTATGTAACCAGATAGGCCTTCCCAAAGACTTTTTCACTTTGTAGTTAATTCATCCCCAACCTAGAATCAACTCCATGAAGGAGCGTACTTAATAGGTAGGCAAGTAGCTCTCCAGAATTCCGAAATCAAGCCTGTTTTCCATCCTTCCCTAGAATGCCATCCATCTCTTCTTAAGCATTCCCTTCTCACTCTTATTTATAATTATTAAATGGACTCACTCCAGAAGATAAGACTGTAGGTGTCTATGAATCCTGAAAAAGAGAGTCTGGTAATGAAATTTCTAGACAATAAATGACAGAGAGCAGAATCCTCCGTTTTAAAGGATGACGAAAGAGAAGTACCTACTAATGTGAGGAATTTTAAGAATAACCATAGTTCACTCTCTTTCTCAAGGAAAAAAAAAAAGCCTACATTAAAGGGTGGATAAAATCTAGTCACTCACTTGGCCTGGTTTATGACATTTTTAATGAGGCAACAGTTAGGCTGAGCAATTAGGACCTACCATTTCTGGAGCAGCTACTGTGGCCACTCTTGAGCATTTTATACCTGATCCCCTGATTTCTCAGGACCTCCTCATGATAGCCCCATGAAGTTAGAGTTATTTTCCCCCAATTAAAGATGAGGACAATGTGGACCAAAGGAATTCCAAAAATGCAGCTGGTGAGTCTCGGGGCTGGGAGTCACACTTGTCCATAGAGCTCATGCCTCTTTTCCATGTCACACCCACCTACGGCTTCCTAATCGTACTTTCCAAAACTTACTTTTCAGTAACAAGATTATTAGGGACCAACATCTGAATATCAAGCAAAGCAAATGTAAAAATGATCCCTAACCACCCCACTCTAATTCCCATACGCTCTCCTCCTACCCTCTCATTTCCTCTGACAATACACATCGTCAGTCAGTTGACCTTGCCAAAGCTAACGAAGAGAAAAGGAAACCATCAACATGAAATGCTAATGTTCATTTCTGGATGGATTTCCAGCTGCTGATTGTGAAGCTACTATGTAGACAGCCTAGTCAATAGATAGATACCTTAAGTGCCATCCAGCTCGTCCTGGCTGGATCTGTTTTCTAACTTCTCTTTTTTGCCCCACAGTGACTCTCTGGACGGATCTATCATTTGAATCCCATAGAGAAACACAGCACATACTTGAAATCCCATCAACTTTCCCAAATTGTTTGCAACCAAAGAAGCCAAAAGCCTCCAACCACTGTTCCCCTCCTTTTGATTCCATCACATATGTTTTGAATGACCACTTATTCTAAAAGACCCTAAAAGGCAAAACAGAGCTCATACGAGTACAAACATTTTGGAGGCCCCAGGCATTCCTTTTAAAATTACTTCTGTCAAGAGAAAGCTTCAGGTTACTCTGAAATTTCACACTCCTAGCTGCTGCTTAGTAAGACTTTAACTGTTACTCGCTCAAGGGGTCTTGGCAAGTCATTTGCCTCTCAGTTTACAGAGCTCCTGCTGTCCCCACAGGGGAATGGGCTCTGACCATCTGTGGTTCCCAAAAGACTCATGCTCTAAAGTATACTCTGAAACTTTTATTAATAAAACATTTATTTTGCAAATCTGGCATTCTGTATTCTCCCTGTATAATGCTTTGCCATGCAGCATCTATCAGAAAAACCATTTAACAGTACGGGCAGTGCTTATGCAACACAATTTAATGTCCCAGCAAGAACTAGTGATTTGTTGCACACATTATGCACCATTGTAATAGATCTTTCCAGATTTTAAATGTGTGGAGGGCAGAAGGTCACCAATATCAGCACTAGACTATGAATTCTTTGCAATACCAAGCCATAGCCTAATATCTAGTATAGAATAGCTACACAATAAAAGTTTATGAAAGAAATGACATAATTTGTGTTAAAAATGTCTGTGTTTGTAATGGATTCAATGATTTTCAAATGCTCAAATTTAGAGAGCTGAAGGGAAGAGTGCTGGAAGAGAAGAAAATGTTTCCCCTCGGCTCTTTGGCAAGCATGGGCCATTCATTTTACAAGCCTTCCAACACGAAGAAGCATCACTTAGTGTTCTTGGTCATGAGAAACAGAAATTGATTCTAGTTGATAGGAGCAGAGACGGCATGAACTCAAAGTGTATTCACAGAATAGCCGAGAAGACGAGAGAAGGAGGCTCGGACAATGGGCAGGACCAACGGTGAGCTACCAGCCTGAAAGAATTTTTGGATGCTGTTGCCTTCAGGATCCTTGGCAGGTGCTCGTGCCTGACGGAGCCCAGATTGCACGCCATATTGTAGCTTCTAGGGGATCTGGGGAAGCAAGTGTCTGGCATTTCCCAGCTTCTAGAACAAGAGGTGGCTCTGACTGTCACTATGGTTTGTAATATGGGAATCCCCCAAAGATGGAAAGGGGTTCACAAATTGGGCAACCAAAAAACATGAAAGAATCTGCTACACCTCCCTCTGGGCAAAGGCCCAAGGTTCAGTGTTATGAATCTCTTCCCTCCTTTGACTTTTTGCCATATCTGGTTTGGCAATCCTCAGCACTGACTAAAGATACAACCACTGTGTATCATGGGCCTCGGGTAGTTAAAAACCACTGAGGAAGTACACACAATGGGTCATGGGTCTTTTGTCTATTCCTCGTAAACTCAGTCCAATGGTTCCAAACCCATCCCTAACCCCTACCTCACCCCATAGGAATTTGTTTTTGTATAGGGAAATGTGTTCCATGGAAATCCTGATGCAGACTTTTGGGTAGGAACCATGTCTTAATTCCGCCCATTTCCCACAGCTTCTTTACAAACCATTTCTGTTTTTTTTTTGAAGTCCCCCACCCCCATCCCATTAATCTCAACCAATGATTCTTAGGTGGGAAAATGAGGCTACTTGATGCATACTCACTTTTCTCTCCTTCAACTCAAAATTTCTTCTTGTCTCTACCCATTTCATCCTCCTGCCCTGCTTAATTTCTCCTTCTTTCCAAGGCTAACCTGGCCACCAGTGCTCACGGTCGAATCTGAGACTTAATACTTACCTTCCTTTGGACTGTGTCTTTGGCCTCACTTTCCTGATGTCAAAATTCTCTTCATACCAGAAGCATTTCAAGTCTTGCGTGACTTAACGACTCTTCAGCTGGACCCTGCCTCCCATAAACCACCTGCCCATTCCTCCAGCCACCTTCATCTTTCATATCCAAAGTTCAGAGAAGAGTGGTCTGTGCTCATGAATCCTTCCCCCTCCACTTTTCATTCATTCCCAACTCCCTGTAATCACTTCTAGGCCGACTCCCCCCCACACACTGCTCTCCCAATGTCACACATCTGGCTTCCTGACTGCCCAAGCCAGTGGCCCCTTCTTAGTCTGCATCCTTCTTGATCTATCAGAAGCATCTAACACTTCTGAAAACCCCTTTCCTCCTCTTGTGGCATTTGATACAAACATAACTCCTGATTTTTCTTTCTACTTCTCAGATGATACTTTCTTAGACTCCTTTGTTGGGCTTTCTCTTTTTCTTGTTCTGTTTTCCCTATCTGGCCATTCTTGTGTCTTTCCCACAACCTTAACATAGATGACACCAAGAGATGTGTCCCCAAACCTGATCTTCTGTGTTGTGATTCAGAGCTTTCCAACTGATCATTTCCAGAGGGTGCGCAGGCTCTTCTCCCACCCCATCTCCCTTCCAGGACTTCTGTCTTTTTTTTTTTTTTTTTTTTTTTAGTTTAAATTCAATTAATTAACATAAAATATATTATCAGTTTCAGAGGTAGAGTTCAGTGATTCATAAGTCTTATATAATACCCAGTGCTCATTACATTACACGCCCCCCCCTTAATGTCCATCACCCAGTTACCCCATTCTTCCCACTCCTCTCCGCTCCAGCAACCCTCAGTTTGTTTCCTATGATTAAGAGTCTCTTATGGTTTATTTCCCTCTCTGATTTCATCTTGTTTTATTTTTTCCTCCCTTTCCCTATGATCCTGTTTTGTTTCTTAAATTCCACATATGAGTGAGATCATATGAGAATTGTCTTTCTTGACTTATTTTGCTTAGCCTAATATCCTCTAGTTCCATCAATGTCATTGCAAATGGCAAGATTTCATTTGTTTTGATGGCTGAGTAACATTCTGTTGTATATGTATACCATATCCATTCATCTTTCCATAGTTTGACTATTATGGATATTGCTGCTATAAACATAGGGGTGCAGGTACCCCTTCGGATCACTACATTTATATCTTTAGGGTAAATACCCAGTAGTGCGATTGCTGGGTCATAAGGTAGCTCTATTTTCAACTTTTTTTTAAAGATTTTTTAAATTTATTTTTTATTTTTAAATAAACATATAATGTATTATTAGCCCCAGGGGTCCAGGTCTGTGAATTGCCAGGTTTATACACTTCACAGCACTCACCATAGCACATACCCTCCCCCATGTCTATAACCCCACGACCCTCTCCCTCCTCCCCTTCCCCCCAGCCACCCTCAGTTTGTTTTGTGACATTAAGAGTCTCTTATGGTTTGTCTCCCTCCCGATCCCATCTTGTTTCATTTATTCTTTTCCTATCCCGCAAAACCCCCCGCATTGCATCTCTACTTCCTCATATCAGGGAGATCATATGACAGATAGTTGTCTTTCTCCAACTGACTTATTTCGTTAAGCATAATACCCTCTAGTTCTATCCACATCATCGCAAATGGTAAGATTTCATTTCTTTTGATGGCTGCATAGTATTCCATTGTGTATATATACCACATCTTCTTTATCCATTCATCTGTTGATGGACATCTAGGTTCTTTCCATAGTTTGGCTATTGTGGACATTGCTGCTGTAAACATTCGGGTGCACGTGCCCCTTCGGATCACTGTTTGTACCTTTAGGGTAAATACCCAGTAGTGCAATTGCTGGGTCGTAAGGTAGCTCTATTTTCAACTTTTTGAGGAACCTCCATGATGTTTTCCAGAGTCCTAGAACCAGCCTTCATTCCCACCAACAGTGTAGGAGGGTTCCCCTTTCTCCACATCCTCGCCTTCATCTATCATTTCCTGACTTGTTAATTTTAGCCATTCTGACTGGTGTGAGGTGGTATCTCATTGTAGTTTTGATTTGTATTTCCCTGAGGCTGAGTGATGTGGAGCACTTTTTTCATGTGTCTGTTGGCCATCTGGATGTCTCCTTTGCAGAAATGTCTGTTCATGTCTTCTGCCCATTTCTTGATTGGATTCTTTGTTCTTTGGGTGTTGAGTTTGATAAGTTCTTTATAGATTTTTGGATACTAGCCCTTTACTGATAAGACATTTGCAAATATCTTCTCCCATTCCATGACTCCTTTGAAAAAAAGATTTTTTTATGGTAAATTATACATGGCATAAAACTTACCACTTTAAAAAAACTTTTAAGTGTACAGTCCAGTGACATTAAGTCCATTTACATCGTGCTCCTCTATTCCCTTTTAATATCTATATAGCTGGGGCAAGGGAGGACCATTTCTTATTCATTACCTGTTGATTTCGGGGGCCTGTCCTACCTCTGTTATCACTGGCTGAGCCTGGTGCTGAGTGAGGAGGAGCATGAGTTCTGGAAGTCTGACCTGAGTTTAAGTCTCAGCGTTATGACTCTGGCTGGAACTGTCAGCTTCACGGGTCTCACTTTTCTCATCTTGTTATTCTCTCCTATTGTTGGGTACACAGTCAGTCTGCCAAAGCAATGACAGCTGGGTTTATTTGTGAGCAAACACCCTGCAAAGAACTTGACCTGCGGGAGCTAGTGCTGGAAGTGAAGAGAAAATGAAGTGTTTGAAGAAAGTGATAGATCTTGGGGTGCCTGGGTGGCTCAGTCATTAAGCGTCTGCCTTCGGCTGGGGTCCTGATCCTAGGGTCCTGGGATCGAGCCCCACGTTGGGCTCCCTGCTCTGCAGGAAGCCTGCTTCTCCTCCTCCCACTCCCCCTGCTTGTGTTCCCTCTCTTGCTGTGTCTTTCTATGTCAAATAAATAAATAAATAAAATCTTAAAAAAAGAAAGAAAGGAAGGAAGGAAGTGATAGATCTTAGCCAGAAAATAGACTTTCTGGATAAATTGGAGTGGGATGTTGACTCGAGCACTGGCTTGGATTTATGACACAAATAACTCCACCTACACCCTTTATGAAAAGGAAGAGAAAACAATCAATCAGTAAAGCTGTTTTGGTGATGACTTCAGTGTTCGGGCAGAGTAGTAATTGCTCATCAAATGACAGGTAAAACCTCTGTGAAAGTTGAAAAAGCAATTTAGTTGAATTGCAAGAATTTGCCCAGGAAAGAGGTGATTTGGGGAAATTCAAAGTGCATACCTTTTAAAAAGCCTTTCAAGTCCTGCATTTATAGAATCATCAAGGGTCTAAAGAGGTAGGATTGTTTTGTTTCATTTCTTTCAGTGTTTATTATTTCATTTTATGGAGGAAAGTTTACTTGTGAGTGTCCTGAAGGTTAAGAGGTATTTTGTTTGTATTTAGCCTTTATTTCCTTTTGGACTTGGTCTTATCCATCTCTCACATTCAGCCCAGGGCTGGTCACAAAAGATGCACTTTAGTACGGTTTAAAGGAATAGTGAAGTATTTCAGTGACCTGATTTTGCTTTTCCTTTCAGAGCCTGTGTAAAGAAGTAAAGACTCTGAGTTTCAGCCCAAAATGTCACAGGATAATGATAGAAACAGCTTGCCCTTTACAAAGCACCTTCATATATTTTATCTCATTAATCACTGACGACATTCCATTTTTCAGATGAGGAGACTGAGGTTCAGAGTGGGTAGGCAAGTTGCTGGCATTTTCACTGATTTGTCAAGCCCCACCTAGCCCAGCAACGGACACTACAAACTCTCTGTTGTCTCTCTGAGCCACATTTGGCATACAGAGAGGTAGGTGGCCAGTGTTGAGCTATATACCCTGGCCGCGGCCCACGTGACCTCTGAGCACCCTGTCATCTAAGGCATGTGGGCGAGGCAGTCCTTCCCTACTGGAAATGTCCCCACGTGGAGCCCAAGCATCTGGCATAAGCTAGAAGGCGGCCAGAACACTCGGCGGCCACAGCCCGCACGTCACAGCACGTGCTTGGGGCCCGCTTTCTGCCAGAGGCCCCTCTGCTGGCTGGCACTGGCGCCACCTTGCCCTGCTCAGACTCCAGAGAGCGCCCGTCCACCCCGGAGCCAGCCCTGCGCCCCAGCCGCTCGCCCTGCGCCCGCGCCCCAGGTGCCCACCGCACGCGCGCTCCCGTCGGCGCCTGGGGACCCCAACTCCCCTGCGGCGACAGCCCGGCGTCTCCTGGCCGGCTAGAGCCACTGGAGCGGGGGCGGTGGCCGCAGGTCCCCCACATCCCAGGGGCGGAGCGAGGCGCCGAGACGTCAGGGCGGAGGACCAGCGCGGGGCGGGCGCGCCCTCCCGGCGGCTGCCCGTGGCCCACGTCCCCGACTGGCGCGGCCGGCCGCGGCCGGGAGCTGCAGTTAGCGGCGGCGCTGGGGCGCATCCAGGCGGCTGGGCGGGCGGGGGCCGGAGGCTGAGCCGGGGCGAGCCAGCCGTGCGCACAGCTCTACCCGCCACCCACCCCCCACCCCAAGCGGACCCCCGGCCGCCCCTCGGCTCTACCCTGAGCTTCTAGCGCAGCGCCCCGGGGTGCCCATCCATTTCCGTGGGTTGACTACAGCGTGTGTTTTGTTTTTCTTTCTTTTCCCCCCTCCCCGTGTGCCCTTCTCCAGGATGGCAGAGGCGGAGTTGCACAAGGAAAGGCTGCAAGCCATAGCAGTAAGTCCACTTTCATTTTATTTTCTTGCTCTATTGTCTGGGATGGAAGGGGACCCCGAGTGTTTCGGGGCCATCGACATTCCAGCACAGTAGCCGCCGGGCATGTGTTTGGGGGATAAAAGTCTGTCAAAGCTCAACTACGCTGCTTTTTCTTGTAGACGTCTGTGGATAGAAATCCCCAGGGCGCGCTTTGGGCTGGGGATTTGAATGTGGAAGACTGGCTTAGAAATAAGATGCTTGCTGGTGGGCTTTGGGAAAAGACCAGACGCATGGGGGGGGGGGGGGGGCGATTCCTGGAATATCAAGTCACCCAGTGATGGGTCCTACTCTGACTGCATACACTGGAGAAGCAAGAAAACGGCGACCAGAACAGTGGCTGCCACCCTTCCTGAGGAAGCTGTTCGGTCTCTTAAGTGGGAAACCAGCAGTCAGCCCCTAGACCAGCCCCGCGTAAAACCTCCTCCCTGAAACCCGGGGTGTTCATTTTCCCTGTTCTCTCTGATATTGACAAGGACATTGGCACTAGCCTCCATCCTGGAGGTGGTCTGGGAACTACTTAGAGCATCTGGGTCCTGGGCATAATATTTCAAGAGAGCATCCTTCTTTTCCCTGGGGTGGACAATCTGAAACCTATTTTCAGCATAGGAAGGAGCAACCAGTTTTGGCCAAGTTTACATGCACTTTTGGAAAAGTGTACCCTTGTGCATCTCGAGTGAAAAAGGAGAACTTTCTGGGACTGTGTGGATTTGAGCAATCTTGCCTCAGTGTTGCCAACGATCCGCAGATGTGGTATTTTTACTGGAGCCACCGCAGCTGGATTATATATCTCCTTCGCAGATGAGGGAATGATTACTGCTGCTGTATGAAATATTAACAATTAAAAGAGGTCTGTTCACATATTGGCCTAAAAGAATCTCCAGACGTTCTTCTACCTAAGTACCTTTTTTTTTTTGGTCCAAGAGTTCTCTGGAAACACATATAAATCTGTCGGAGAAATTGTGTGTAATGTTTTGGAAACGAAGTATATTAAAGTGTTTTCAAAATCTTTGGACAGATTCTTCATGGGGAAAATGCACGTAGGCCTTTTTTTTTTCTTTAAAAGAATCGTTTGATATGGTTCCCAGGGCACTGGGACCGTCTTTACCAATGTCTTCACATTTTAAATGTCTTAGAGACTTGACCACTGAAATGGGAGGGACATTTGTCGGCAGTGTTGAAATGCTATGGTTTTTTTTGGGGGGGGTTGGTCTATTGGGCAATCTTTGAACTTGGTCCTTCAGAACTAAGGAAGGCTGTTTTGTTGTTGTTTTTGTTGTTGTTGTTTTCTCTTTTCCCTTTCCCTCTGTGCATGTATATTTGGATGGTTAATGAAGTTATTTTACGGTTTCTAAAGCTAGTGGCGAGGCAGTGTGGCCAGTGTGTCCTGTCAAACTTGATAAGAATGGAGATATTCACTTACTCGTGCCATGTAGCTGCTGGGTGTTTTATGTAAACTGAATAATGGGCGGCTTTAACCGCCCCGAAGTGGCCGCTCCAGAGGCGGTTCAGTGGCTCCTAGCCTGTGTGAGGGTTTCCAACAGTTGTCACATTTTCTGCCTTTGCATGAACAGCTTTCCTGGATGCCTGAGAACAGCTGAGCCTTATGAAAGGACTTGCTCTCTGAATGGGGAGTCAGTAGCAGCTAATGCTGGGGCCACCCCTTTCCAAAGGGGCTTGGGTAATCCCGGGAGGAAGCCGGTGGATTTTCAAGAAAGACTGCGCCAGTCTTTTTGGAATTCTCTTGAGTGTATGATACGTTTAAAGACAAATACTTGTGCCTGTTCAGGTGTGGAATTGAGCTCGTCCTGGACCCGGGAAGATGTTGATGATTCTCATGACTGTATCAGTTTCAATTAATACCTGTTGTTATTGGTTTGGATACACTAACTGTGTGTGTGTGACACACAGGGAGAGACTTAAGAAAGGAGAGAGGTCAGCGGGTCTTGATGACCGTATCAGTAAATAGTTCTATGCTATGCTTTGGCCTAGGGCACACTCTCCGAATCTGGCAAATGCTCCCTCTCTCTTCCACCTTCCTAGAGTTCTCAGGGGACCATCAGGAGGAACGTCCTAAGCCTTCCTCTAGAGCCTAGCACTCCTGCAGTATGTCAGGAAATGAGAAAGAGAACGAGCACAAGTCCTTACCTCTTCACCAACCTGGGCTCCTCCCTAAGCGGCGGAACAGAGAGACGAGGATTCTAGGCTGAGCGGTCCTGGGCAGTCTTTAGTCTGGACTGCTGTTCCTTCGTCTGTGCAGTGAGCTCATGCATTCTACCTCGTGGGCTTCTCGCAAGGTTTAGCTCTGAGACACGTGAAGTACCTGGCATGTGGTTGTCATTAGATGGTTTGGAGGCAGAGCCCTTGAGCTCCTGAATCCCCATTCCCATCTATAGCAACGCTGTGTCCCGTGAGGCATGGAGACAGGACCTCTGGAGCACAGAGCCTGAACAACTTTTTACATTTTCCCTTTTAATTCTGACAAAGGCCAGGGCTGTGTCCAGCATCAGTTCCTCCTGCTGCTTCAGGCACAGGTCTGTCACCTGAGGATTCCTCCATCCATTCGTTCCCTGGGTCCTCACGGCATGCCTCCCCTGGAAAGGCACTATCAACACCAAAACGTCAGTGTCCCCACGTTTCATCCTTCAGAGGAAAGATACTACCTTTTACATACTTACATCCTGAGAGGACAGATGTCCTGTGACCCATTTGCCACATGGTCATCTGGGATTTCTCCCCCACCCCCACTGGAATGAAATACTCAGAAACTGTGGTACTTTAAATGGAATCTTCCAGTTGAACCCAGAGCCTGATCAATGAGAAAAGATGGATTTCTCATCCTACCTCTTGCAAAAGAAGAGCAGGTCCATCTTTGGCAACTTTCTCTGCTCCCTTCCACCTGTGGGACATTCCAAAGTGATAATATCAGGACAGAGCAGAGGGCTTGTATAGCAGAATGAGTGTGAATAATAATTCTGGGGAGTAATGATACAATTGCCATTTATTGAACATCATCTATTCAGCAAGGCACTGTGTGATCGGCTTTTTTTTTTTAACCTTAAGTTTTTAATAATCTAAAGGAGAAACACAAACAATTACTTATGCAAATGAGCCACTCACGTGAGCAGGGAAACCAGCCTCTAGGAGTTGCAGAACATTCCCTGGAGAGGAGGCATTGGAGCAAGTCCTGAAGACTGGGTCAAATCACATATAACATAATAACCTTCCTAATTAGCAGGAGGCATTTATTGGTTTCTTGTTAGTTTATTACTCATCTGGAACACTTAATATGAGAAAGGAAAAGCCAAAAGCATGAAGAGGTTCAGTCAGTAGCTAAAGGCACAAACTCAATAATGAGACTAAAGGGCATTTCAACACACACTATGTCATTTAATACTAACAAACTGATGAGGCAGGAAATGCTGTATTATCCGCATTTTGCAGAGAAAGAGCCCAACATGAACAGAGAGTGTCAAAGCCAGGATTTGAACCAACACTTCAGAGCGCTGGAGCCCCCGTATTGACTCCTGTCCTGAATTGCTACTCCCAAGATGGTGGCAGCTTCTGCTTTTCCTGGGGGCACATTCCAGTGCAGGTGGTTCCAACAGCCCCAGTGGGAGCCAACAAGGGAGAAGCAGACTGATTGAGTAGCACTGGGAAAGGCCAAGACAAACTGGGAGGCTCACATCCTTTTGAGAGTCTTCCAAGCCGGGTTTCAGTGCATGGAAATATCTGATGTACTTTCTAACTGAGTGAGTAACACTCTCTTGGGAGAGAAGCTATGGAGTCTCATTGGAAATCAGCCTCGGGAGAGGATGTTACGTCTGCATCCTTGAGAAAGACAGTCTTCCTTGGGCATGTGGGAAGATAAGTATATGTTGCAGAGGTCAGCATGTGCAGTAGCCCACAGAGCCATGTGGACAAGGTCTCGGCCTCTAACAGGGACCAGCATAAGCATGGTCACAAATATGAAAGGCCAACCCAACCTACACATGCTTTTTAGAGAATTTTTGTCATTTCGTGAGAACCCACTCTGTGGAATAATGAAAACGATCTTTTGCATCTCTATGCTGATTTACAATATACAGACGCCTGCGTAGGTTACCTTAATTCTGAGCTGGGTGCGGCATTATCATCACTTTACAAGTGAGGATACAGAGCTATCCAAGCTCACCCAGAGAGATGTGGGAGAGTTGTATTAAGCCCAGTCTCTCCTGACTCCCAGTCCTTGTGTTAGCGACACATCTGGTTTGGAAGGCCTACGCCGATGAGCGTGGGAGCTCCACAAGAGTCCTCCTGAGCTAGGGGCAGGAGGAGAGGGATGAGCCTGTGGGTATGTGGGCCTGGAAGTGCCTCCGTGAAGTCTGCCCTTCTGGGGATCTCACTTGGGGCTCCCTGCCACCGTCTTGAAACTCACACACACTTAGTGGGTCTGGGGCTCCCACTTGATCCCATTCTCTGTCCTGAGAAGGCCTGGATGTGGGTGGGTGGCTTAGGTTGGCCCCGCGTGCACTTGCAGAGAAACACATTTGGCATTTCCTTGGCATTTCCTTGGATTCACATCTCAGTACCTCTTCTTTCCTTGAAATGATAAGGCCTAGAATACCACCCGGGTTACGGTGTGGGACCAGGGACCAGGGTGCCAATCAGCCTGCATTTGATCCAGGCCACTTAGGTTGGTCTGCATAGCCTGGGCAGAAGTCCTGGCTGCCATTTACACGTGATCCAGCCCAGTCCAACTTCCCAAGTCAGGGACCCCTCAGAGCATTTAGAGATCCAAACCCCAAACCCTTCAGTAAAAACAACAATAACAACAACAATAAACCAAACCAAAACAAAAACTCCGATTCTTGCAGGGACCATCCCTGTACAGGTCCCTTGTACATGTGCAAGGTCATACACCCACCTCTCTGGCCCCTTATCTGGACCTCTGAGTATTTCAGGCTTTAGTCTCTTGGGACAAAGAGCCGCTGCTCTGACAAGAGCCCTGAGAAAGAATAGCAGTCATCACTAAAAAGTCCTCATAAAAAAAGCCAAGCAGCGGGGCTTGTGGGTTATGATTTGTCAGTATTTAAGGGAAACCAGGGCTCGGTACTGGTGCTTCTATATTTCTTCTGGGCTGCCCAGCACTTTTGGGACCCCTGCTGTTGGCCGTTTGAACTACCCACATTTCATCACGGATCCCTTTTGGGAATGTTGTTCAACTCGCTTGACGATAATCATTATGTGGTGTGACATCCGTCATCAGGAGGTGTGACATTGATGGAGACAGCAAATGGGCTCTGATGCATGGAGACAGTGGTCCCCTGGGCTGGTAGCGACTCGCACGGTCTGACTGGTTACGAGCAAGGTTTCTGGTGTCCGAAAGCCTTGGCTCGAGTCCTGGCTTTTCTCTTAGTATCTGTATGACCTCACTGTCCCTCATTTTCCTCATCAGTAAGATGGAGATAATGATAATACCTATCTCATGGAATTGTTGTGTGTGAAGGTTATTTGAGAAATTTCATGGGAGCTCAGAGCAAGGACTCAGAAAGCACTACGCCAAAGTCTTTAGTTACAAGTGAATCATTGAATCATACCTCATGGATCTTTAAACAGAAAATGGACACTAAGAATGGAAGATGAATTCTGTTAACTTCAACATTTTTGTCAAACTGGGAAATTCAAATGAACAGAGTAGGTATTGAGCATTTCCAGTGCAGAAGGATACCACTAATAACAGTGAAAAGGATTGTTTATGGTGGATAGGAGTTGCAGATTTAAAGGCTCCAGGGGCCAACATGTAACATGGAGGCTGGGGGGCAGCAGTGAGGATCTGGAGAGCAGACACCGCTCTTTGGTTAGGATCCAGTGAATTTATACCACGTGAGAATGCAAGTGAGTTCTATGTTGTTACGTCCACTTATCTATCTAGAGAAGTGGGAAATCTGCTTCTTAAAAATGTGGGATCTCCCATTTAAGAAAGAACTAGTTTCAAAACTTTAAAAAAAATTGTGGATACAACAAAATTCCTTTGGGTCAACAGGTCAACCTTTTATGACCTCCAGATGTAGGTAGAGCTTTGAACTTTATGATGTGCTTTTCTTATGCATGGACTTATTTGGGTTTCGTAAGGATACTGTGAATTAGTACGGCCAGCACCCTCTCGGTGTTTCATAATGTTACAAAATCAGGGTGTATTTTCACCAGGGTTTTGTGAGTTTGTTGTCCAAATGTTTGGACTGTTGGAAAAACAGTGCGCATTTGCTGTATCTTTTGACATTAAGTGAGCTTTTGGTAATCACTAACATTTTTGTAACCCAGAATATTCACATCTGGGTGGGTGATTGCTCTCTCAAAATTAACAGAAAAATTTTAGACAATCAGTATCTTGAGATGGGAAATTCCTGTTCTAGAGGAATCTTTAGGAACAAGGTATACATGTCTGAGCCCCTCACATAAATCACCCAGGGTGTTTATATGATATCAATTTATTACCAGCCTCACATAATGAACAACCTAGGGAGACCCAGCAGGGGTTAGGACTTCTAGTAATAGCGGCAACTGCCATTGGGCACAGACAGTTTGCCAGGTAAGGTGTAGAACAGTGATTCTCAAACCTTAATGTATTAAGATCCCCTGAGAGCTTGCAAGGCAACCCCCTGGCAGCATGTTTGATTCTGTAGGCCCCGGGGTGGGGCCTGAGAACTTGCGTTTCTAACGAGTTCCCAGGAGATGCTGTTCCCAGCTGCAGCTGCTGTTTTGGGGAACACAAGTGGAGCACACCTGCAAAGGGACAGAATATGAATGGTCAAGAAAGATGGCAGCCTGGGTCTTGATCTGTGCCTCATACCCATTGTGACATGTCCAGGAGTTTGTGTGCTGTGGATATCTTCAAGAGGCAAAGTAGAATAAAAGATCAATTCAGTCATGATCAGCGGGAGCCTGAACAAAGCTCTGTTTGAAAGTGATCCAGCATGTTCCTCTCATGTCAAGTGGCTGATCAAGAAGAGGTCTCTGTTTGGGTAGTTGCTTTAACTGATTTAAATATAGGGAAGTTTCTATCTGTTGGTCACTTGAAGACACTGGTTTGAAAGGTATGCTTGGGATTG
Organism: Mustela nigripes; assembly: GCF_022355385.1. NCBI lineage: Eukaryota > Metazoa > Chordata > Mammalia > Carnivora > Mustelidae > Mustela > Mustela nigripes. The sequence goes on along the minus strand of NC_081565.1, from coordinate 22,803,678 downwards.
GCTGATTAAAACCATGGGCCACCAAATTCCCGGAGGGGGCACCTCAGTGAGACAAGAAGTCATGCAGTGCAGTCGATAGCCAACCTACCGTGGGAAGACACTGAGGGGTACATGGTACCTAGTACAGTGCTCTAGATGGTTCCATAGCAGATCAGGCCATGGAGCCTGGTGGCAGCCCCTCCACCACCCCCCACGCCTGGTTCCTCATACAGCTGCTTCTCATGTGGGCAACTCCAGTGGGGGCTGCCAGGACAAGCCGCAACTGAGACTCATTTACTCAATGATGGTTAATGATTCTCTTAAGCCAGTCTGCGTGCACACAGGCATAGCTTGTCACTGGGCTTTCAAAGAGGAGTTTATTCTCGCAAAGCTGTCGTGGAGGCTTCTTTCATCCTTCCTTGTAGCGCCCCTCTTCTGAACCAACCCTTCATGTGCAGAAGGAGTCAGCCTCACCCAGGCTCTTCTCTGTCCTGAAGCTCCAGTCACAGAGGCCACCCCTGTACAGGACAAGGCCCAAGAGAACATGGATAGGATTGTGGGTGATGGCCGCCCAGCACGGGATCCTTTGCCGAGGAATGTTCGCACATGAGTGCTGTGGGTTTGGGAGAACACTGCACAGCTGAGACCTATTTCTGACAGGAAATGCCAGCAGAAGCAGAGGTTTGTGTGGGGCGGTGTGCGTTGGAGCTACATGGCCCTGGGTTAATTCTTATGTCATTTTTTTTCTCCCTTCGTTTCTCGTTGGATTAAAATCTTCAAAAGATTATTACGAGCGAGACAGATAAAGACAGCCTAGAGTCTATTTACTTAATGCTTGAACATATATTAAAAAATGCTGTGGGGTTAGTCTTTGACCCTAAGATCAGCGGTTCTGTTGCATCACATGAGTTCAGGCAGAAGATGGGAACAGGGAACACAGTACCTTTCCCTTGCATAAGATGGAGTGGAAAGAAAATCCATATGCATCCCCAAGATAAAAGCTCTAGGTGTAGATGAGAAGTTTGTGGGCCAGACCTCAGGACGCATCCTTCTACCTATCATCCCCTACCGAGCAGCCGAGTTCATTACCCTGAGGGCTCCTAGGCTCTTGACAGTCTGCCCCATCAGATGTCTTCAGAGCATTTGTAAAAGCTGCCCTTACTTTTTTGCTGAATTATACTGGTCTTCTTCCTATTCTAGGTGGGTGGGATTTCCCCCCCTACTTCTAAATTATAACCAGTCATCTGAGTATTCACTTTATTTTTAAATTCAGAGCTGAAACTTAAAACTTTGAGGGTTATAAAAAATGTTATTCTTCAGAGAAAAACACATGCTTGAAAAGTTAACCCCTTTAGTGGTAAGTGAGGGATCTCTCTCTGCGTCTGAGCAAAAATGGTGACAACTTTGAGGCCAGTGACTAGCACACAGGGCTCTAGGATTTGGGCAGCTCTGAGAGTATGCCTGGGCTGTCTGTGATGTGTGAGAGAGGCTGGGATCTAGGAGAGATGCCTCCTGGCTGAGAGGCGTAGAACCTTCTCTATGGGGCTTCTGGTCAGTCTCAAACACTGAGTTTCTATGGCCTGATTTGTCAACATGGGCTGATAATACCTGCCGCCTCTAATGGGGTGGGAAGTGGTGCAGAAGTTTCCTTGTTCCAGTGGGGCCGTGAGGCAGCTAAGGTCTGAAATGCAGAGAAGAGTAGAGCGGTTCCTCAAGAAATTAAAAATAGACCTGCCATGTGGTCCAGCAATCCAACTGGGTGTAGCTCTGGAGGAAATAGACTCTCTACTTTGAGGACATATCTGCAGCATTATTTATTATAGCCAAGACATGGAAAAACCCACGTGTCCATTGTCCCATGAATGGATAAAGAAAATGTGATATGTATTATAATGGCATATTATTCAGTCTTAAAAAAGGAAGTTCTGCCATGTATGACTACACAGATGGACCATAAAGGCATTATGTTACATGAAGTAAACCAGATGCAGAGAAACAAATACTGTGTGATCTCGCTTATACGTGAGATCTAAAAAAAAAAAAAAAAAAAAAGTCAAATTTATAGTAATATACAGTGTAATGGGTTTTACTAAGGCCTGGGAGGTGGGGCCAAGGGAAGATATTAATTGTCGGACTCCGGTAGGTTTTGCGGGCCAGCCGGTAGCTCCCCTTGGGGCTGAGCGGGATGGCGAGTGTCCCGAGTCCAGGTGCATTAACGAACGACACCAGGCTCGGGGGATCTGTCGAAGCAGGATCTCACTTTATTGAGCGGGGTTGCAGCTTATATTGGGTAGGGGATGGGAAATGAGGTCAGCGGGGAGAGAGCCTATGGGGTTTGGTTACGTAGTCAGTAACTGGGTAGGGTGTGTTGGGCGAGAGGAGGAAATATCAGAGATATGCGGAGCCGGAACCGCCACGTTGGCGCCAATACTGCCACAGGGGCGCCTTTTCTAGCCCGAAGAGAAGGCAGGCCAGCGCCATCTTTGCTGTGCCCAACAATTAATCAAGCCTACAACTTTAATTAGAAGATGAGTAAGTTCAGAAGACCTAATGTATAACATGATGACTAAGGTTAATAATAATGTGTTATATACTGGAAACTTGCTAAGAGAGTAGGTCTCCTGTGTTATCATCACACACAGACAGACACAGACACACACATGCACACAAATCACAACTATTTGAGGTGATGGATATATTACGTTGTTTGTGATGATCATTTTGTAGTGTATATCGAAACATCAAAACATCATGTATACTGTAGATATGTACAATTCTTACTTGTCAATCACACTTCAATAAAGCTGGGGGGAAAAGAAAGATCATTTTTTAAAAAATCTGAAAAGCTTGAAGCTATTGCGAGTGACCCTAACCCCTGAGGGCCCCATTTTTCTTTACCAGGTGCTTTGCAGCCAGCCTTGTTCATGAATAGCAGAGTCTGAACGTCTGTGTTCAACACACGGTGCTGTTCATTAAATAGAACTCACAACTGAAGCGAAAGGGTATTTAACAATTGGCGGGGTCTGTGTTCAACACACGGTGCTGTTCATTAAATAAAACTCACAAATGAAGCGGAAGGATATTTAACAATTGGCGGGTTAAGTCCCGGTGGGGATGCGTCGAAAGCCAGGGCAGAGCCTGGAGGCTAGGATGTATGCTTTACTGCCACCAACTACTAGAAGTAAGACTCTAGTAGCCTGATCACCCTCATCCTTATTCACGCTGGAGGGAGAATGGGAGATACCTGGGCAGTATTGGAGCTGAGAAGGGAGAAGGAAGAGGAAGTATTCATTCTGACAATACAGAGAAGAGGAGGTGACGGGGAAAGTAATTTCAAAGGCTCGGCGACCCCCTCCCCTCCACCTTCCACCATCATCTGTGTCTGGACATGTCAGCTGCTACGACCTCTAGATGATTCCAGCTGTCTGTCTTCCCTAAACCTGGGTCCACAGAGAAAAGCTGGAAGTTAGACTGGCTTAGCATTGGAAGGGCAGGCGTGGAACATCTCCCCTGTAGGGAGACAGGGAACCCCAGAGCTCTAAAAGCAAGTAAGATGTGGCAACTGCATCCTGTTGCATTTTTTAGGGGAAGGGAAGAGGGGTCTCCCAGCTTCTGAGAGCTTTTCATGGGCCCGACACCCGGCCGAATGCCTGGTGTTAAAAACCCAGATGTGTACGGATGCCAGGTTGAAAATGTGAAGATGTCCAGTTCTTGGGGTTGTGGTGACCCAGACAGAGTGGGTGCTTTTCAGGGATAGGCGGCACGCAGCCCTAGCTGATTGGTACTTTGTGGGAACACATGCCCAGGATCTTCCACTTTTTCAAGAGAAAACCTGGAGATCCAGCTTTTGAAGGAAGTCTGTTGATGTTTAAATGTTCACAGCGATTTAAACACTGGGTGGGCCAAACCTAACATAATGAGATTTTAACGCAGTGTGGGCTGGATCCATTTCCCATCCCAGTGCCCCCCTGCCAGCCCCCATCCTGGGCCACCAGCTTGCCACTTCTGCTTTTCACAGCGTATTTTATGTAATTGTCAGGCGTATGAGAAGGTGCTGGGGTGGTAGTGTTAACAGTGGGAAGCTGAGTGAGATGTAGATAGGCTTAGGCATGTTGGGCAGATTTGTGGGTGGGCCTGTCAGAAACCCTTTGTGGGCCTTTGGGGATGGGGACCTTGTAGGAGAACCATAGTCTTGGGTTAGAGTCAGGACAGCTACTTAAATCAGCTCCTTATGCAGCTTGCTTGAGGAACTGGTGAATTCTCCATAGACGTAACAACTGAAAGCCCTCTTTAAAAGACAATTAACAGAGCACATGTCACCGTTCTGAAGTATACATTTTTGAGGAGCGCGCAGCAGAGGGAGAGAGGAGAGGGAATCTTAAGCAGGCTCATGCCCGGCGCAGAGCCTGATCTCATGACCCTGAGACCTTGACCTGAGCAGAAATCAAGAGTCAGATCCTTAACTGACTGAGCCACCCAGGTAACCCTACTTCTCAGAATTTTAACACATGTGTAGATTTGTGTAACCACTGACAGAGTTGGTAGTGTTCAGTTCTGACAGCCTCCAGTACTCCCCCAAGAAGCACTGGTTTTAAATTTCTTCAGACACTGGCATGTTAAGTCGTTCTGCTTGCCCTTCCCTTTGCATCCTAACTTTAACCAGAACAGGAGACTGGGGTTCCCAGTCTCTGGTGGGTAGCTCTTTCCTAATAAGCACCGCTCCTAGACCTTTAACAAATTCTAATTTTCCGCTAGTAATTACCTTCTGCTCTAGGCTGGCCCCCCTTTTTCCCTATCCTCTACCAGGGTCATCACATTTAGCAACTAAAAATATAGGGTGCCCAGTTATGGCCTGGGGCACACTTTTATACTAAAAGATTGCTTGTTGACCTGACATTCAGATTTAACTGGACATCCTATATTTTATGTGATGAGCCCATCCCCTTCAAGTACACACCGCATCCGCCACCGATTTCAGAACCTGCTTCTCCTGGGGTTGTGTTTCACTCTTCCACGGTGACTCTGAAGATACCCCTTGGTTTTAAATAGTAACATGTTTTTGTAGGGAGAGAGGGCACGTATTGGAAGGATGAGAGGACCTCATCGATACATTAACGTGTTTCCAAGAAATCCACCTGACCTGTCTTTTCTGGAGACTAAGAAATGGTCTAATGTGTGTCGGGAGGAGAATTACTGGATTTCAGAAGTTGGTGCATTTCCCAGCCCCTCCTGCCCCTCCCTCAGCGCAACCTCTGAATAATATCCAACTGCACAGTCTAAATAAGGAGATCGCTCACACTGAATGGGTTTAAAAATACCACTGGAATGCGAGCCTTCAGCAAGCCATAGATCTCCTACTGTATTGAGTAAGATGGGGCCTGGTGGTGTGTTGCGAATGAGTCTCTCGGTGGCCCCAACTAGATGATTCCCAGCCTGGGTATTTGGGTTGCGAGTGTTGTGATAGTTGATTTATTTGTCTCGTTTTGTTTTTTCATTTATCAATTTTAACTAATGTGATTTCAGAATCCCAGTGAGACAAGAAGGAAAATCAATTTAATTTTTTAAAAATATTTTATTTATTTATTTGACAGAGATCACAAGTAGGCAGAGAGGCAGGCAGAGAGAGAGGGAAGAGGAAGCAGGCTCCCTGCTGAGCAGAGAGCCTGATGTGAGGCTCAATATCAGGACCCTGGGATCATGACCTGAGCTGGCTTTAACCCACTGAACCACCCAGGCACCCCGGAAAATCAGTTTTATATGACAGCTACAGAATTAAGAAAAATGAAAATTCCAATAATCTATCTAGGCCAAGGGTCAGCAAACAGTAGCCCACAGGTCAAATCGGGCCTGCAGCCTGTGTGGATAGGACCTGTGATCTTTATGTGACTCTTACAGTTATAAAAGAAAGGAAAACAGTCTTTTAAGGACTATTTCATGACACATGAAAATTATGTCAAGTTCAGATTTCAATGTGCACAAATAAAGTTTTATTAGAACATGGCCATCCCCATTCATTTATATGTTGTCTACGGCTAACTTCGTGCTAGGACAGCACATTTGGGTAGTTCGAACAGAGACCGTGTGGCCTGCAAAGCCTGAAATACTTATTTTATGACCGCTTCTAGAAAAATTTCTGTCGCCTGCTCCAGATGGCGTATCTTCTATGGTTGTGTCTGCCGTTAAGGCTCTAGGTGTCTTTTACCTTAAAGGAGTAACTGTTTTCTTCTTGCTGGCCATCCAGAACAATAGAGCGTGTCAGACAGGCTTGTACTGTTTCCTGAGCTACCGTGATGACAGGCTTATACTCCCTGAAGAGCTCACATGTGAGTTTTGCGACTGCAGAATTTTCTTGTTATATCCTTGCTATCCAAGCCACCAACTGCATGTTGTTTCCTTTTGACCGGAAAACCTGATCTCTTAGAAGAAATGGTTTGGCCCCTTTAAAAATAAATCATTACATTTAAAACCATTTTTCCCCCCGGTGACAGGGACTGAGAGGGTAGAGGAAAACCATTGGTGATTCTCCAGGTCATTTTTCTTTCTCCTCAGAAATTTCCAGAACCCTCCTTCTGCTCTCTCTGAGGATTTTGAGGGTGAAGTGTTAGACTGAGAGTCAGAGGACACACCTACCACTTTCCCAGAGTCCAAGCAGGAAGCCAGTGAACAGTGGCTTCTGACCAGCTGCCCTGTCATTTGTTAGCACATCATGGAGGGTTCATTACCTTCTGGAAGCCAGAGTGTCACAGTCTTCAGTGCACATGAAGTGACCGTCAGCTCAAGCTGATGGTGGCCTGTGGTGGCGGAGTCCATGCTGGCCTCTCTGAATCGACAAGTGTTTCCTTTCTGCTCTCTTGGCTTTCTTGTTTAGAAGGGCCAGGTGCCACCATGAAAGCTCCTCAGTGCACTCCAGCCCTGCACTCTTCTGTGTCCTGTGACAGCCGGTGGGGGCATGCATTCTGCATGTCGGATGCTCTGGATCACCTGACTCTGGTGACCAGGGGGGCTTATGTTCCTAGTTCCTCAGAACTCTAACACTTAGACAGTTCTCAACAGGCCAACATTCCCAGGGCACTACGCAGACAGCAGATTGAAACACAACCCCAGTCTTGTGAAAAGTGCTCATTACTTGTCTGGAGCTTCAGCTTGAGGGGCAGACCACGGGTTTGCCACACATAGAGAAGCTACAGAAGGACTCTCTGAGAGCATAGGCTGGGGGACACCATCTTTGTGCTCTCCCTTGGCCTCACTGCAGGTCACTGGTACTTGTCAGAAAGGAGCTTATACACTCATCTGAAGCCCTGATTTTTGCAACTGTCACCCAGGGGACACCTCCAGATCACCTGGTCTGGAGGCCAGCAGGGTTTACAGTTGGGGTTCCATGGGGATGTATGTATTTGCATGTTTTATTTTTTTCTATTTGTATTTTTAAAGATTTTTTTTTTTAATTTGGGTATTAGGGAGAGAGAGGGATAGAGGGAAAGGGAGAAACTGACTCTCCACTGAGCAGGGCACCGGACGCAACGCAGGGCTTGATCCCAGGGACCCAGGATCGTGACCTGAGACTAAGGCAGATGCGTAACCCACTGAGCCAGCCATGCACCCCTATTTGCATACTTTAAAAGCTGCTGCCTGAGGATCTGGTCTCCAATCAGCCTGAAACCAGGTGCTGATTGAGATCCCTCCCTTTGGAACACTGACAGGTCTTGATAGACCATTAACAACTAGGACCTATCAGGAATAAATCAGGCCTCTTAGACAGTCACAGTTCAACAATTTATTACAAGGATCATACATCAAGTGGGATTTATTCCAGGGACACTAGGATGGTTCAACATCCATAAATCAATTAACGTGATATACCACATTAATAAAATGGAGGATAAAAATGATAAGACCACCTCACTAGATGTTAAACATGCGACAAAATTCAACATCCATTTATGATAAAAATTCTCAACAAAATGGGTGTAGAGGGAATGTAGCTCAACTTAATAAAAGGCCATATCCGACAAGCCCACAGCTAATGTCATACTCAACAATGAAAAGCTGAAAACGTTTCCTCTAAAGTCAGGAACAAGACTAGGATGCCCACTCTTGTGGTTTTTATTCAACATAGTATTAGAAGTTTTACCCAGAGCAGTTAGGCAGGAAAAAGAATTAAAAGACATCCAAATTGGAAAGGAAGAAGTAAAACTGTCATTATTTGTGGATGACATGGTTTTATATATAGAAAACCTCAAGACTTCACTAAAAAATTGTTAGAACTAATAAAAGAATTCAGTAATGTTACAGGGTACAAAATCAATGTAGAAAAATCTGTTGGATTTTTATACACTAGCAATGAACTGTCAGAAAGAGAAATTTAGAAAAAAATACCATTTGCAATCGCATCAAAAAGAATAAAATACTAGGAAAAAATTTTAACAAAGGAAATGGAAGACCTTTATGCCAAAAACTATAAAACATTGATAAAAGAAATTGAAGAGACACAAATAAATAGGAAGAAATTTCATGTCAATAGATTGGAAGAATTAATATTGTTAAAATGTTCATATTACCCAAAGCAATCTGTTGATCTAGTGTAATCCCTATAAAAATCCTAATGGCATTTTTTTTTTTTTTTACAGAACTAGAACAAACAATCCTAAAATTTGTATAGAACCACTAAAGATCCAGAATAGCCAAAGAAATCTTAAGAAAGAGGTACAAGGCTGAAGGCATCATATACCTTCATTTCAAATTATATTACAGTATGGTGTTGGTATAAGAACAGAGGTGTAGAAACACAATAGATACGTGGAACACAATAGAGAGCCAAGAAATAAATCCATGCATATATGGTCAATTATGACAAAGGAGACAAAAATACACAATGGTCAAAGGACAGTCTCCTTTTTTTTCTTGAAGAATAAAATTGATAGGTTATATTTACTGTAATACACAGACCCCCTGCCTTCAACAACAAGCAAATGCACATTATTTTCAAAAATATGTAGAGTGTAGCCACAAAAATTGAACATGTATCATATAGTAAAGATACCTCAACTAATTTGAATCCATTGGTATTATCAAGACCAGTGAAAATGATAGAATTTAATTATTTTTTTAAAGTAAGACTATTTCCTTATTTTTATTTTAAGTAATACTTGAGAGATTCTGGGAAACAAACTGAGGGTTAGAGAAGGGAGGGGGTTGGGGGATGGGTAGCCAGGTGATGGGCATTAAGGAGGGCGCATTTTGGATGAACACTGGGTGTTATATGAACTAATGAATAGGTGACTACTATGTCAAAAACTAATGAGGTACTCTAAGCTGGCTAACTGAACATAATTAAAAAAGGGTAATACATGAATACAGCCTCACTTTAAGACACGAAGTCATTCAAACAACAGAAAAACAACCTTACTTCTTTTTCCCCACTAGACAATGCTATTTTTAAAAAATTACTATTATTTTTAATTTAAATTTTAGGTAGTTAGCATACAGTAGCAATATTGGTTTCTGGAGTAGAATTCAGTGATTCATCACTTACATATGATACCCAGTGCTCATCATAATAAGTGCCCTTCTTCACACCCATCGCCCATCTAGCCCATCCCCTACCACCTCCCTACAGCCACCCTCAGTTTGTTCTCTATTGTTATGAGTCCCTGATAGCTCATTTCCCTCTTTCCCTTTTTTTTCTGTCCCTTCCCCTATCACCCTCTCTTGTGTCTCTTAAATTCCACATCTGAGTGAGATCATAAGATAACTGTCTTTCTCTGACTGACTTGTTTCACCTAGCATAATACCCTTTAGTTCCATCCATGTTGTTGCAAATGGCAAGATTTCATCCCTTTTGATGGCTGCATAATATTCCATTTATCTATAAATGCATACATATATACATACATACATACATACCACATCATCTTTATCCACTCATCTGGGAATAGACATCATTTTGGGCTTTCTCTATAGTTTGGCTATTGTTGATAGTGCTGCTATAAATATTGGGGTACATGTAACCCTTCAAATTTGTATTTTTGTATCCTTTAGGTAAATACCTAGTAGTGTAATTGCTGGATCATTCCATTGTCAGCTTTTCTGAGGAACCTCCATACTGTTTCCCAGAGTGGCTACACCAGCGTGAATTCCCACCAATATTGTAAGAGGGTTCCAACCCTTTCTCCACATCCTCTCCAACACCTGTTGTTTCTTGTGGTGTTAATTTCAGCCATCCTGACAGGTGTGAGATGGTATTTCATTGTGGTTTTGATTTGTATTTCCCTGATGATGAGTGATGTTGAACATCTTTTCATGTGTCTGCCATCTGGATGTCTTTTTCTGAAATAGAGGACAGCCTCCTTAATACATGATGTTGGGAGAACTGGACAGCTACTTGCAAAAGAATGAAAATGGGTCACTATCTTATACCATACACAAAATTACCTCAAAATCAGACCTGAAACCACAAAAGTTATAGAAGAAAACACAAGCAGTAAGCTCCTCGATATTGGTCTTGGTGATGATTTTTTGGATCTGATTTCAAAAGGAAAGGGAACAAAAGTAAAATCAATTTTTTTGTTGTTGAGTTAGACTACATCAAACTAAAAGCCTTTTGCACTGTAAAGAAACCATCAGTAACATGAAAAGACAACCTACTAATTGAGAGAAAATATCAGCAAAACTTATATCCAATAAAAGTTACTATCCAGGGATGCCTGGGTGGCTCAGTTGGTTAAGCAGCTGCCTTCAGCTCAGGTCATGATCCCAGCGTCCTGGGATCGAGTCCCACATCCGGCTCCTTTCCCTCCGCAGGGAGCCTGCTTCTCCCTCTGACTCTGCCTTCCACTCTGTCTGCCTATGCTAGCTCTCGCTCACTCTCTCTGACAAATAAATAAATAAAAAAATCTTAAAAAAAAAAAAGTTACTATCCAAAATATATAAAGAATTCATATAATAACAGCAAAATCCCTGCAGACAATCTGATTAAAAATGGGCAGAATATCTCAGTAGACACAGAGAAGACATAGAGACGGCTAATAGGCACATGCAATGAAACTAACATCAACATCACTAATCATCAGTAAATGCTAGTCAAAATCACAATGATATATCACCCCGTACCTCTTATAATGGCTGTTATCAAAAAGCAAGAAATAACAAATGTGGGTGAAGATGTGGAGAAAAGAACTTTCAAGCACTGTTGGTAGGAATGTGAATTTGTGCAGGCACGGTGGAAAACAATATGGAGGTTCCTCAAAAAATTAAAAATAGAACCCCACCATATGATCCAACAATCCTACTTCTGGCTTTTTATCTGAAACACTAATTCAAAAAGAGATGTGCACCTCCATGATCACTGCAGCACTATTTACAATAGCCAAGATATGGAAACCACCTAATAATAGATAAATGATCTGTACACAATGGAATACTGCTCAGCCGTAAAAAGAATGAGATCTTGCCGTTTGTGACATGGGTAGACCTTGAGGCTATAATGCTAAGTCAAATAAGACAGAGAAAGACAAATACCAGAAAATGTTACTTGTATGTAGAATCTGGAAAACAAAACAAATGAACAAATGGAACATAACTTAGAATGTTGGTTGCTAAATGGCTATCAGATACATGAAAAAATGTTTCTCATCACTAGCCATCAGGGAGATTCAAATTAAAACCACCTTGAGATACCAACTTACACCAGTTAGAATGGCCAAAATTAGCAAGACAGGAAATAACGTGTGTTGGAGAGGATGTGGAGAAAGGGGAACCCTCTTACACTGTTGGTGGGAATGCAAGTTGGTGCAGCCACTTTGGAGATTCCTTAAGAAATTAAAAATAGAGCTTCCCTATGACCTCGCAATTGCACTGCAGGGTATTTACCACATAGATACAGATGTAGTAAAAAGAAGGGCCATCTGTACCCCAATGTTTATAGCAGCAATGGCCATGGTCTCCAAACTGTGGAAAGAACCAAGATGTCCTTCAACGGACGAATGGATAAGGAAGATGTCCATATACACTATGGAGTATTATGCCTCCATCAGAAAGGATGAATACCCAACTTTTGTAGCAACATGGACAGGACTGGAAGAGATTATGTTGAATGGAATAAGTCAAGCAGAGAGAGTCAATTATCATATGGTTTCACTTATTTGCAGAGCACAAATAACACGGAGGACATAGGGAGATGGAGAGGAGAAGGGAGTTGAGGGAAATTGGAAGGGGAGGTGAACCATGAGAGACTATGGACTCTGAAAAACAACCTGAGGGTTTTGAAGGGGCAGGGGGTGGGAGGTGGGGGGAGCCAGGTGGTGGGTATTAAGGAGGGCATGTATTGCATGGAGCACTGGGTGTGGTGCAAAAAATAATGAATTCTGTTATGTTGAAAAGAAATTAAAAAAAAAAAAAAGAATGGTGGTTGCTGGAGGAAGGTGGTTGGGGACTGGGTGAAAAGAGTGAGGGGAGCCAAGAGATACAAACTTTAGTTGTGAAAGAAGTCATGTGATGAGCAGCATGATAATTACAGTCAGTGATACTGTGGTGCATGTTTGAACGTTGCCAAGAGAGTAAATCTTCAAAGTTCTCGACATAAGAAAAAAAAATTATTTTTTGTAACTTTGTGTGGTGATGGATGGTAACTAGACTTATCATGGCGGTTGTTTCACAGTGTCCACAATTATTGAATCATTACATTGTGCCCCTGAAATGAATATAAACTTGTATGTCAGTGATACCTTAATTAAAGACGAAAGAGCCAGGCACAACTTTGAGTCTTGTCTGCCTGGAAATTTCCAAAGGGTCTTTGGTGCCTTAGTAAATATTTTCAGATTGCCCAAGGTTCTGTGAGATAGCAGAGCCATAATTGTGAAATCAGGTTTAAAGACAACAGTTAGTGTTGTGCTTGGGCTGCTCTTGTGACTGTGTCATAGAGAGCCACAGTGCGAGTACTCAAGGGTGCTCTCCCTGCAGATGGATGGATTTAGGGCTTGTGGTGATACAGACTCCTGACCCTGAAACTCTCTCTCTGGGCAACCTCTGGAGAAGCTGCTCAGAGAGTAGGACGCCAGACATAAACAGCGTAGCGTTTCTCAACTGTGACACTATTGACCTGACACTTTGGACTGAATAACTCTTGGCAGTATGGGGGTGTCCCATGTATTGTAAGATGTTTAGCAGTATCCCTGGTCTCTATCTGGTAGATGCCAGTAGCACACCCCCTCCCCCCTGCCACCCCCCAGTTCCTCATCATGACAATCAAATATGTCTCCAGACATTGCCTGGGAGACAACATAAACTCTCTGAGAGCCACTGATCCAGTATACCATAATGGTTAGCCATCTATAGTACTATCTTGGAATGACCTCCAAGGCCGCACTGGGGTTTTAGAGAAAGAACACCATGATAGAGTTTGCCTTTTATGTGCGAGAGCTGAGGGATACGTGGGTAAGGAGCCTTGTTACTTCACGTCTGTGCAGAGGTTCATAATCAGGCCTTTTTTTTTTTTTTAAAGATTTTATTTATTTATTTGAAAGAGAGAGAATGAGAGCGATAGCATGAAATGGGGGGAAGTCAGGGGGAGAAGTGGACTCCCTCTGTGTAGGGAGCCCGATATGGGACTCGATCCCAAGACTCCAGGATCATGACCCAAGCTGAAGGCAGTCGCTTAACCAACTGAGCCACCCAGGTGCCCCTAATCAGGCCTTAATCTGGGGTTGGAACTGTTCCCAGAGCACCATTCATTCACGCATGGTTCCTGCGCCATGTGTATTTGTGCCAAAAAGATGTCTTAAGAGGCGTCTTGTCTAAGTCCTGCAGAATGGAGGTGCTGGAGTTGGTCTGATGACATAAAGTGGCGGGAAGCAAAACAGGGGCAAAGTGTATAAATGCCCGTCTCTTTGCCCCACACGATCATAAACTTCTGGAGGACAGGAGCTGTGCTCTTGTCATTCTCAGTGTGCTGCCTCCTGTGGCATTGGGTCAAAACCTGCTTAGTGACTGGAAGCTGGGCTCCTAACTGCTTTTATATCTTGTGCCCCTTTGTGGTCTTGTGGACCCAGTTCAGAATAAAGCCGAAATGTACAAAATAAAAGACACAGGGTTAAAAAGATGATCTGAAATACAGTGGGAAAACAAGAAAACAATAGTAGGACACAAATGTGCTACTTTATTATTCTATTATAGCAAATCCAATGACAGTTCTGATATGCAATCCAACCTCAAATTACTGAGGGGCAGAGGTGTTATTTTGAGTTATCTCAAACAGCTATAATGTGAGATGAGTGTAACTGTGAGTTCTACTAAAGACAAAGTCATGGGTGCTAAAGACTTTCCTGAGGCTTGTGCTCATGTTCAAAACTAAAGATGGTGCTAAATTTCAGTTAGAGGTTAGTGAGAATAACCTTTAGCTGGAAGCCCTGGTTTTGACTTATCCCTAGATTCCCTAAATTCTTTCCTAACCAAGCCCCTGCTTTGAAGGCTCCCTCCATTCTCTTGCCTGGCCCTTTCATGGCTACCTTCCTAGATGCTCTTCCCTTGCAAATTTCTCGAGGTTCCATCTTCTACACTCATTTCCACCTAACATCTCCTAGCTGGGTCGTTCTTTGGTTCCTAACTTTCTCACTGAGGTTAGCCAGGGAAGGGAAACTTTCAGCCTAGCTCATGGTTCCCCTGAGCTCGAGGAGAGAAAAAAATGGGCACATCATAGATGCCCAATGAATGCTTGTTGAGTTGAAAAGTTTGCTTTGCCAGCTTCACCCTTTTTATCTGGTGCTGCTGTTGGGTGTTGAGTTGGTGCTTGGACTGAGGTCATTCCACCCTTGATGCCTCCCCTCTGGGTGGAGAGCATCTAGTATTTCCAGTTAGAGCATCAACCTTCAGTCCCGTTTGCCTGGTTCCTGGAGGTCTACAGAGTAAGGCTGTGAAATTTTGTCCCCTCATGAAGAGAGAGGGCTGCACACCCATTGTGACTTCGGGAGCAGCAGTGAGCCATGGGAGCAGTAGGACCTTTGACCAGCAATGAGTCCCCTACATGCCCCTGCCATGAGCGGCTCTGCAGAGGTCTCCCAATCCCCATGGTCCACCTAGCTCTGGAACAGCAGGGTGGGGGATGTGCGCAAACCAGGCAGCCTGGGGATGGGTGATGGCTTCATGAGAATTCCATAAGAAAGACCGAAAACCAAAATCTCTAACTCAGTTCCCTGTGATATCAAAGTCACAAGTTTCCAAATTGTGCTGTGTGAGATTAGCACCAGTGGTTTTCACCCAATGAATACATCTACCCAACTTGGATCTTATGGCTTCCCTGGTTCTTGCCCCCCCCCACCATCACCCCCCACTGGATTGTTACAAAGGATCTGTAGTAGATTCCTAGGGCTGTCCTAACAGAGTGCCACGAACTGGGCAGAAATGTACTGACTCAGAGTTCTGGAGGCTGGAGGTCTGAGATGACGGGTTGGTTTCTACTGAGGGCTATGCGGGAAGGTCTTCTCCAGGCCTCTCTCCCTGACTTACAGGTAGGCAGCTTCTCTCTGTCTCTTCACATTGTCTTCTAGGTGCATCTGGCTCTATGTCCAAATTTCCCCCTTTTATAAGAACACCCCTCATATTGGCTTAGACCCCAACTTAATGACACAATTTTAACCGGATTATCTCTGTAAAGATGCTATCTCCAAATAAGGTCACATTCTCTGATAGTGAGGATTAGGTATTGAGGATACTTTTGAGAGGGGCACATTGAACCCCATATAGGGGTCCCTGCATGTTTTCAGACGATATTGGCATCTCACAGTGATGGTTGTTTGTATCCTACTCTTCTTCTGACTGTAGTGCTAGAAATTGTGTCCAAGGGAAATGGCCCAGGAACCCATAGGTAGAGGTTCCCATTTGCTACTAATGCCTCAGATCTCTGCCTTTTTTTTCACATCATGACTTCCTTTTAGCACCCACAACCCTCAGCATCCTACAACCTTCTGTCTCCAGTCAAATCCTTGTATCTGAAAAGACCCAGAATGGCATTTCACACTAAGGTGTGATGAAGAAAGCTTAAACATTCCCTCCCTCTGAAAGCCAGCTAAAAGCAAGGCAGAGCTGTAAAGGATGTCACAGGAGTTCAGGATGTCGACTCAGCCACCATTAGTGCTATCTGTGTTTTGTTTGGGACCCAAGGTTGTCCCCTACCTTGCCGTCAATCATGAGCCACACATTCCTGGTGGGTTCAAGGCTATTTAGAGTTCACAGAGTTCTCTCATTTCCATTATCTTGTTGGGGCCTCAATGATCAGCACAAGTACTATTTTCTGGATTTTACTGCAGAGAAAACAGTTCAGCTAAGCAATCCATCCATATTCATATATGGCAATATCATCCACATCTCTAAGCCAGCTCTCTCTCTATTACCTCCAACACACCTGCCCTCTCACCTTCCACTTCTTCTCTGGGTTCCCACGGTGTGGTCCAGGCAGCCTGAATCTCAGTTTCACTGATTCCCTTGCTCTGCTCTGGGAGCCCATCCTGGCCCTTCCTGCTGTCCTCAGGAGGGCAAAAAGTAGCCTACCCCTGAGCAGGGTGGCCAAGGCGAGAGTATTCTTTGTCCCGGGTTTAGGCCAAAGGAGCACATGAGCAAAAGCATAAATCTCGCGAGGGTAAAAGCAGCCCCGAGAAACCACATGGAGTTGGGCGTCGTGGAGCATCCCAAGAAACGAGGCTCGAACCACAAGAGGTGCTGGGTCCTGGTGTGCCCTGTGCAGGGGACCAGGACTTGCCCGGTGGGTTGTGGGAGCCCGCGAAGGCCCATGGTTTCTCAGAGAATGCCCTGTGGCAGAGTGGAGGCAAGAGGAGGCAGACAGCAGTTGTCCATCCCCGCTCACCCCTCCAGAGCCCCGTCACTGCCAGAGGTGGTACATTCCTGAAGGGTTCTGAGGTGCTCTCCGCTCCTTCCATGCAGAGGTCACCTTTAGCTTTTATTATCGCTTAAATCATCCTCTTGATCCTGAAATCCAGAAGCAGCAGCTTAACCACTTCAGCTGAAACCCTCAGAACCAATGGAAACCAATTTGGAGCCTGAATGTTGGAGGTTATTTCTGGACGCTGTGACATCCTGTTCAACTTTCAGAGGAGCCTGGGAATAAAGGGGTGACTCAGTCTGTGAGCTTATTTTTAGGGAAAGCTGAGAATTCAGTGTGGAGCCACTCAGAGTCCCCATTGCCTGCCCGTGCAGAGTGTGCTATTGGGGAAGAGATTTCTGGGCAGAAATGCTGTATTTATCATCAACTGAATGTTACCCGGCACATCCTACACACCAGCGCAAGGTTTGTTGATTTGAGAAGAGGGTGGAAATCCAGTATAAACAAACCTTTAACTCAGAGAAGTGTGTTTCAGGGCACTTGCATTTGAGAGCTGACTTCAGAGCTCAAGAACTAATGTCATAAGAGTTCCTGTTTATTGGGGTATTGTAGGTCCTACACATGATGATAAGTGCTTTGCGGAAGCATAACAGGAATGTTGGTTCTCTGTTGGAGGTATGGTATTGTCATCAGTGTTTTAATAGTGGGGAAATGTTAACTTAAGGAAGTTAAACAGTAGCCTAGGGCCAGGTAGCTGAGTCCAGATTGGACCCGAGATTTGGCTCCAAAGTTCATGCAAATGACTGCTCCAGTTTTGGCAAATAAGTAGCCCACGTGCTGCCACTCTTTGGTCCTGGGAATCACTCATTGCTCGTGGAATTATTTCCTGCTCAGCTCCGATTTGGCCACAGGATCCTTCCCAACACAGAACTCTGGGTAGTTCCTGTGACCAACAGACCAGCCTTAGTGCTTGAGATAAAGCGCCTCAGTCGTCTTATTTTTTCTCTTTGTATTTGCTCAAAATAAAATCTTGAAGTCTGGAGACTTTTTGTTGTTGATTTCTACAGATCTATTTATAGTCTTTTATTTCCCAAATACTTGTAAGAAACAGAGCATTTAACGGGATTTCCTCTTACAGTCAGTGGAGACTCTGTATTCTTTAATAGAGGGATTCAGCTGCCTTGGAGGGAATAATGACATTTTAGGAACCCGAAGCCTTGATATGGACAATTGCCTTATGTATTGGTGTCTGCAGTGATGAGTGGAAGATGAGGGATGAACTTCAGGAACTCAGGCTGTTTACAGCAATAATGCTTTCAAATAACCCAGTCTGATTAATTATAGCAGGATGGTGGAGGGCAGGGGAGGGCGTGGCTGTGGTATGAAGGCTAAGAAAGCAAGATAATGGGGCAGATGCTGGGGGAACATGCTCTGCTTCAGTTGCTGTGAAAAGTGTCAGCTCACCAGGCAGGCTTGTGGTCCTGAAAGTGTAGCAACGGTTGGGGCGGAAGTCCCAGCGGGGAAAAGGGAGCTCCTTAAAAGCAAGCTCAGACAAGAGCAAAGGGAAGGCAGTCTCCAGGTTGGTGCCCAAGGAAGAAAAGAGGACCCAGCCATGTAGCAGGATGAGCTAGAATCCACCCAGGAGTAAGTCCCATGGTCAAGATAGAAAACTGGAACATTAAGATATAATAATAGAAATATATTGTTTAGGCAGTGCATGGAGGCTAGCATGCATGCATTTAAGGTTCCAGATAATTGCTAGCATGCATTTAAGGTTCCAGATAATTGAGCTAAAATAGGGTTCAGCGGTTGAAATGGAGGGAAGGTACTACATATGGACCACCGATACAGGCTATAGTTAAAAAAGAAAGAAAGAAAGAGGAGGAAAAAAAAAAAAAGAAGAAAAAAACAAACCCAAAACTCTAGTCAAGAAGCAATGGAAGCCTGCAGCAAGGGGCAGGATCTCAGTCATAGGCCTGGGCTATAGGGTCAAGCCTCCTGGCCCTGGAATGGGATGGGTACGAGTATGGCAAGGCTCACTCTGAAATCAGAACTGCGCCACAGGTCAGGGCAGAGCTGGAATAAACCCACATGTTGCCGCGCCTGGGCACCCCCTGGTGAGAAGCTGCTCCTTGCTGATTTCCTCTAGTTTAGTCTCATTTCTGGGTATGGCCCTCTGGATCATCTGGATCCAAACCAGAAAAAGGTCTACCTGGCAGACGATTTTACCTTACCTCTTAAAAGGCTGGTGATTCGCCAAGCAGGGCTCAGAGACCTGAGAGCTTCCCAAAGCCCTGTTCCTAGATGCATGCCATCCGGTTTCTCCAGTTTTCTTATCCACTCAACAGCTGGTTGGGGGTGATGAAGGAGCTACAGCGTGCCTGTGGGCTGCATGGGAAGGATGGAGAGGGGTGAAAACAACTTAGCATCAGCACGAGGGGGTACCCGCCACAGGCCCAGTTCGCCATCCCGCACCCTGCTTCTCCCTCCAGTAGTAGACATGGTGGGAGAGGAGATGGGGAATGCAACCAGTGGCTTGGAATTCTCAGGGTCTGCATTTAATTGGTGTGTGTCCCTTGGGAGTTCAAAAAAACAGCAGTGGCCATAAGCCTATTCCTTAGAGCTTGGAAGCTCCGTGGCTGTGTCCTGGACCAGGCCCACAGAGTCCAGAGAAAATCAAAAGCTGTCACATAACACAACTGTCTGGCCATCCCCTGAAGCCTCACCTTTTCCCAGGTAGCTTCAGAGAAAGATCATTCCCAGCCCGGCTCTGACAGCTGAATTGGATGGCTGAGTTGTGGCTGTGCTGTTGCCAAAACCACTTGGATTGTTTCCCCAGGGGGCCTATGGAAACAGCCAAGTATCCTACTTTACCCTGAATTAAGCAGAAATCCTCA
This sequence comes from Mustela nigripes, assembly GCF_022355385.1. NCBI lineage: Eukaryota > Metazoa > Chordata > Mammalia > Carnivora > Mustelidae > Mustela > Mustela nigripes. The sequence goes on along the minus strand of NC_081565.1, from coordinate 22,783,974 downwards.
CCGGCCCGGATGTTGCTATGCCTGTGTCACCTCATCATCAGAGAAAATACATTTCAACCTCCTGCAGCTTACTTCATGAAACGAAGCATGGCATCGAGGAAATAAGATAGTCACTATGGTATCACAGCAGGTCAGAAATAGTATCATCTACATATTTTGATGATATTTTAAAATTCCGTTTACACACAATTGGAGCTCAGTTAATTAACTCCAAGCCATAATATCGGTCTGGGTTTGAGTGGATCTGCATTTCAATAGCTTCTTCCTCCAAAATAATATTTATATGCCCAATAGCAGCCTATCATTCTAACACTGAAATCATGGAACTTGGTTGTTTCCCCCTCATTTTTCAACAATCATTATTATTTATGCAGTAGTAATGAAATCAAGCAGTTATCATTGGACTTTTTTGTAGATGAGGTTAATTTGTCAATTTCCTGCCAGTCTTCCATTACTTCCAGTACACATTTTTCTGGTTAGCTGACAAATCAGAATGCTAATGAGAGCAGAGCAGAGAGGACTGGCAAAGTTTATCTCTGTGGATTTTACCCAACTCATGATTGGTTGAATTTTTTTTTTTCCTTTCGGTTTTCCAGGACAGAGGATTTAAAATTTTTTTAAATAATTATTTTCCATTCAAAACCAAAATGTGCAGTGTACCAAAAAAGTGAAAAGAATGGAATAATCTAAAAGTGTTCAGCATGGGGCCTGACACTCAATAAATGTTTTAATATTTTATAAGAAAAAAATGTAGGTAATCTTAACAAATTTGGGGGACTTTCTGTGCATAGGTTGTTTATGGTTGTAATTATGCTTCATAGAAATGTTAGTTGGAAATTTTCCACTTAACGTTTTCATGAATATTTTCTCATGCTGTTACAAACTCCTTATAAGTACTATTTTAATTAGTTAGGTAATTGTTCATTAGGAGTATATCTGGCTGTGAGTACTAGAAAATCCAAAAAACAATAATTTAAGGGTTTTGTGTGGTGTTTTTTTTTTTTTTATTAGTTCTGTGGGAGAAGAAATCAGGATAATTTGAGGCTCTTAGGGTGAGGGAACTGCTCAAGGGGGACACAAGGAGCTCTCAATGCACTGCCATACTTAGGGAAGGCTGCCTTGGGCCAAGCATGAGGTCTTCCTGGAGGAAGCAGAAAATTTTGCCTCCTGCAGACTGAGTCACATGACTGCCCTAGCTCAAAAGAACTTTCTTTGGTGGAAGAATGTGGATTTCTTGGAGTAAGGTGGCCAGAACTAGATTTACCATGTCAGAAAGGACCGTTGATTTTTGTGTTTTCAGAATTTCATTTGGATTGCCTACCTGGTAAGTGGCAGAATCCTGTACCCTGTTTCCAACCATCTGATTTGATCCTAGAAGCACAAAGGTACAATCGGTCGTGAAAGTAGCATCAAAACTCAAACTGGTGGATGCTGGTTTTAGGGAGGCAGCTGTTAATACAAGGAAATGTTCCTCAACATTTAGGGCCGGCCCAGTTTGGATTAATTAATTCATGGGATGGTGAGCAACCTGTCCCCAGATGCAGAGACAGAACAGAAACTTGGTGTGTAGATGGGAGAGGTAACTTATGCATCTGCTGAAGTGGGCCAGGGTACCGCTAACATCTGTACATTTCCATGTTTTAAAATTAGGGGATGTGTGCTAAAATACTTCCAAAAGCACCTAGGATGCTGGCTGTGTGGTAGAGCCTTGCTCCAGGGTCACTTCGGATCACATACAGTTACCTGAAATGGGTAGAGTAATTGCTGGAAATGACAGGACTTCCCTGTTAGGTTCCAGGCTCCAGTGCTGTGTGAAAGCTCTGCCTAGGGTTTTGGGCCAACCATTACCTGGTCCATAAATCAGCCCCATCCACAGTTTTACCTTTTTCCTCATCGCCTGTTAAGACGACTCTGTTATTTCTCTTTATGCCATGGGTTTCCCCTTCTCTGCCAACAAAAGTTACATGTTCCTCATGTGGACTCTCTCTCTGACATTACTCAGTGTTAAAAAGAAGAGAAAAACTCACCGTTCCTCAAATTTATTTGTAAGAGTGGGTCTACTAAGATAGAAAAGTTTTGCTGATGAAACTCATGGGAATAACTTAAAGCTATGAGGTTAAATGCAATTGGTAAACAAGTAAGTTTGAGTTTATGTAACTCAGTCAACAAATATCTTGTGAACATCTTCTCTGGGTTAGACATATTCGTGTGTGCTGGGGATGTCGGTCAATGCAGCAGTTTCTGCCCAGATGGAGCTTGCATTCTAGGGGAGGGTGGGACCATTTACAAATGGACGAGTGACTATGTGCTGTGTTGATTTGAAATATGGGGGCTAAGGAAGGCTGGGGAAGGGACACCTTCAGAGAATGGTCAGGAAAACCTTACCGATAAGATGATGTTTAGCACAGAGCAAAGGAGTGAGCCGTGTGGGTATCCGGGGGAAGTATACTCCTATAAAAGGTCACATCAAGGCCATTAGCCCTGAGTGGAGACCTACTTGGTGTGTTCAAGAAGCAACAGGAAAACCAGTGTGACACAAGTACAGTGGTAGCAGATGTGACCAAAGAGATGGTGGCCAGGTCTAGATCACCAAGGTATCTGGATACCAGGATAGAGACTTTGACTTTGACTTTAATTGATATGAGAATCCGTCAGAGGAGCATAACCCAACCTGTTTTTTAAAAGGATTATTCTAGCAGCTATGATAAAAAATAACTTGGTAACTTGGTATGGGGCGGAGGGCAAGCGTGGAGGCAGGGAGACCAGTTGGCAGAATATTATAGTAAATCAGAAGACAGATGAAACCTGCCTTGCACCAAGATGGTAGCAGTGGAGGTGGTGAATGATGGATATATTTAGATGATTCAGACTAAGGGGTTTTCTCATTGAGTAGAAGTAGAATGTGAGAGGAAGAAAGAAGTCAAGGACGCTCCAAGAGTTTTGGCTGATGCAGCTGGCAGGATAGAGTTTCACTTTAATGAGTTGGAGACAACTATAGAAAGGCCTGTTTTGGAGAGAAAATAGGATTTCAGTCTTGGAAATGTTAAATTAGAGATGCCTACTTGATACCCGAGTGGAAATATTGAGTGGGCAGTTAGATGAATGAGTCTGAAGTTCAAAAGAGAGGTCTGAGCTGATGACATAAAGATGGGAATCATCAATATCTACATGACATTTCAAGCCAGAAGGTTGGATGAGATCACCAAGGGAGCAAAAAAAAAAAAAAAAGGGAGACGAGGCCCAAGGATGGAGCTCTGGGCTGCTGCCAGGGATGTTGAGGAATTGGTAAATGAAACTAAGAAAGGGTGGTGGGTGAATTAGGAAGAGAACAAAGATAAATGGTGACCCAGATGTGAAGAAAGTATTTCTAGAAAGAGGAAGGGATCCTCTTTGTCAAATGCTGCCAAAAAATTTGAAGTCGAGTTTTGACCATTGGATTTAGCAGTGTAGAGGTTACTGGTGCCCCGGACTGGGGCTGTTTTTAGTGGAGATGTGGAGGTGAACACGGAAGGGGTTGTATTTCAGTGAGAGTAAGACAAGAGGAAATAGCAACGGTCTTTCATTGAGTTTTACTCTAAAGGGAAAAAGAGTAAGGGAGGCATAGGTGAAGAAGAATGTGGGCTCAAAGGAGCCTTCTTCTAGAAATACTAGCGCATGTGTGAGGGCTTCTGAGAATGGTCCAGAGACTGGGAAATGTTGGTGAGGCAGGAGAGAGAGAGGAGACAATTGCTGGGAGGATGTCCCTGAGTTGGGGAGTACGGATGCCATCCAGAGCACAAATGGAAGATTGTCCTCTTATGAGAGTGATGGCCCAGCCTGTGGGACCCGTGGGCGGGCTGGAGCCTGTGATGGTAAGGTAGGAATGAGCCCTTCTGACTGCTTCTGTTTTCTCAGTGAAATGGAAGCAAGGTCATCCGCTGGCAGTGAGGAAGGGGGGAAGAGGTGTTGGAAGTTTGAGGAGACAAAAGGTGTAATATAATCCTTTGGGATAGTTCAAGAGCAATTAGTCTAGGGAAATACAGTTTGATTTCTGGTTACCTCCAAGGCCCTTCTGTCATTTGAAGTTATGAATTGAAACCAAAACCAGACAACAGGGTCATGTGCTTTTCTCCAGCATCTTCAACTGAACATGTAGAGGTACAAATACGCAAAGTGTTGGGTTTCATCTCAGTTGGTCTTTTGGAAGAATATGCTTATAATTATTGATAGTGCTATCTAAAATCTGGCCAAAGAGGGAAAGGAAAGCCTGAGGTGGGTAAGAGGCAGTGGGAGATTGATAGGATCAAAACAGTATACAAAGAGAACTATATTATGCTTTTATATGCTGGATTCCTTTTTATAAAATCATCGAATTTGTAATGCATGATAGAGAGTTACTATATTAAAAAAATCTGTGGTAAATTTTTATATATGAAACAGCCAGTATAATAGTAAAAAATTATCTGTCAGTGTTGCTGTTTATATTACAATTTCTTATAGCAGGTTACAGTATATCTGGAAGAAACGGGATGTAAGGCATTGTGGGTAAATCCTGACTGGGAGGAATCTGTGTGGAGGCCTAGTGTGAACTAAGGGTCCTCAGCCCCGCCTCCAGGGCTGAATTTGAAGATCCTGCTGATGCCCCACCAGCCATGGAAGCAACAGTTTCGGTCACGATAATAGATCGGTGGAGTGTCTGGTCCAGAGGGCAGCTGGGTATCTAGAGCCTGGATCTGTCTAATCCAGGAGAAGCGAACTGATAAGAACAGAGTAGAATGGGCAACCAGGAACACCCATCTAAGAACAGAGCAGGGTAGTAGGGGCATGTGCTAGACAGAATGGAGTCTAAGAGATAGCAGAGGTGGCCCAGGAGGAAGGGGAGAACCTGGATAGACCCCTTAGCCTCAGACACTCTACCCACCATGGCCTGTGTTGGCTCAGGCATTGGGTAGGACTGAGTCCAAGGGTGGAGGCACAGACAGATCCAGCTGTGGAATCTGGGAAAGGCAGGGGCAGAGGAAGCCGAGAGGAGCTGACAAGAACCAGCTGCTCTCTTCCCCCAGAGCAGCTGGAAGGCCTAAATCCCAGCACACCATTCATATCACCCGTGGTCCCATTGTCCCTGTTTAACACAAACCAGGGCAGCGTGAAGGGGAGCCACAGGTCCCTTTTCTTGGCCTTACTGACTTTATTCTTGTCCAGGGCGGCTGTGGGTGGTGGGTCAGCATCACGAAGTGGGTGACTCTCCAGGGCACGAGACGTGATTCGAATCTAGCAATGCCACAGCCTGGGCACAAGAGCACGCCATGTTTGAGTCTCCTCATCCTTGAGGAGAGCATGGCAAGGCCCATTCTCTCAGTAGCACGAGATAAGAGATATGGAAGCGTTCTTGAAGGTGCCACAGAAGGCACAGCTGGGAGGCTTCTGTGGGGTGGGATACAGCAGCCCAGTCCTTGCGAAACGAAGTGAGGTCAGCACAGACTAAGGAGACCAAATCAAATCTTTGATGGTTGAGTGATTTTTTAAAATGATTGCAGGTCTGCACAATTTAACAGGACTGCCCTTCGTGGCTGAAAACATTTTTCAGAGCAGATCAGATAAAACCAAGTTAGAAATCGGTCGTCGCTCTAAATCAGGTGGTATGCTATCAATGACCCAGATTTCCCCAGAAGTTTTCCCACAGGAAGCGAAAGGAAAACCACCGTGCGGGGGCTGAGTCTTGATTTGTCAAGAGCAAAGAGATTGACGCAGCATTAAAAGGTTGCTCTTCTCCCAACGTGCCCTAATGAATTGGGGTCCACTTAATTCAGAAGCCAGTGAGATGTGTAAATCACTCCTCTAAAATAAATGGTCTGATTTCAACCCCAGTTGCCAGCAATCTTTAATGGCTTCCGGTTACATTGTTCTTCTGTTAGCTTAGCTGACAGAACGCTCTAGTCACTGCTGAAGGCTCTGCTTTTTAATGCCTCACACGGTGAGGTCAGTATTTTTCCCATTTTCTGCCTCCCCCTAAGGTAGGGTTGGAAGGTGGTGTAAGAGGGCTTGTTGCTGGCTCTGAACTGAGCGCCTCCGAGAGCTGCTGCTGAAGCAGAGATGTGGATGGCTGCTCTCAGTTGCTCTGTAGGGTATGGGGCTAATCAGGGTGGCCCAAGGCTGTGGTAGTTACTCCAGGGCATCCTGGACTTTCCAAAACGCCCATGAACTCGTGGGAAGAGCTTGGAGCTGAACGCTTCTCATCTGTCCTGTATCAGGCCTACAAAACGGTGGAATGAATCATATCCTGCAACTTAGCTGATGAAAGTGAGTCATGGTCACTGCAGGATGGGTTCCTGAGGGGTCCTGAGGGCTCATCCCCCTGGGATCCGCTCACACGCCCAGAGGCACAGGAGGAGTTTAGAGTGTAAACTCTAAACAGTGGGTGGGTGACACTGCAGACATCAGAGCTTCCGGGTCCATATTAGGACATGGTAGGTGAGCATAGTTCAGACAAAAATAAGCACGTGGCACGCGTTTGGACCCCCACCTCAAATCTGCACGGTGCTATTGCCCTGCTGTGCTGTATACACATGGAGCGTGAAGACATATGAATTTCCTTGTGCTCTTGTCCTACAGTGTTAACAATGGTGTTTGCAAGTGAAGATGAATCTGGCAACGTTAAAGTATAAGCCTGAAAACCCTATAGGAGTGATTGTGGGAGGATTCTGGCGCTCTCGATGCCGTGTCTGAAGACCTTTGTAGCAGCCAGGTGTAAAGATGCAATATTTGGCCCTAGGAAGAAGTGAACTTCCTGTTGCTGGAAGAATCCATTCATTCTCCTCATTTACTCATATGCAGAGTACGTATTGGTGGCCACTGGATGCTGGGGATTCAAGGGCAACCCAGTAGAGGAGATGGGCCATGAGTATTCTGTAAGAGAGGAGCATGTGCTGTCCATGGTCACAAAGTGGTAAGTGGCAGGGCTCGATTTGAACACATGTCTATCTGACGTTGACTAGTCTAGCAACCACTAAACCACGTGACTTCACAAGCATGAGTTAGGATTGGTGAGAAACAGTGACAAAAAGGCAGAGAAAGTGTTTGCTAAGTGAGGGGTTTAGATTTTATCCTGTAGGTAATGGGAAGCTTTTGGGAAGTGATCTAATTGGGTGTGCACTTCTGAAAACGTTTTCCACTGTAGCACCAAAAGTAATTTGAGTTGGGGGGCAGGGAGTGGGCACTAGGCAGGAAGACCACAAGAGGTGGTTTCACTGAGCCGGTGATGAGGTAGTGATAGCCTAAAGTAGGAGAGTAGCTATGGAGGTGGTGAAGAAGGCTGGGCATGATAGTTATGAGGTTGGGTTGTTAGACCTTGGAATGACTGAATCAGGTGGGAGAGGTATGGAGAAATACAAGTGCTAGACAGGTGACCGGCAAAGATAAGTGGATGGGCTGTTGGTATTCATCAGGGTAGGGAACACAGAGAGAGGGAGGTATTTGGGAGAAAGCGATGAGTTTATTTTAGATGCATTAAGATCATTATGCCTTTTGGAAAAACACATGCGATGCCTGGTAAGACAGTTATAGAACTCGGGAAGGAGATTTCATACGGCGATTTTAAAGACCTGCATATAATCATAACTGCATCTGTCGGAGTCATTGAAGCCATCCAGGCAGAGATTGTAGAATATAAAGTCAACCCAATGAGTCACATTTAAGGGATGAGAAGGCCAGCAAGGTAGGCGAGGGAGGCAGGGAATCAGGGCCGGCAGGAGTGGGGGTGGGTGGAGAATGAACGAAGAACCTTTCAAGGAGGGAGTGACGCACAGTGGTGAAGGCTGACAGGTAGTAACGCGATTTCTGGAGACAACATGATTGGGCATACCTTCTGGAAGGTCATGGTGGGCCCTGACAGAATGGAAAATCTGGTTAGAGTGGTGAGACTTGGAACTGGTGGTGAGAAAGTGAATGAGAGAAATATTGAATGAAGCCCTTTTCTCCCCGAATGTGTGTGATTGTGAAAAAAAAGAGAAAAGAAGTGAGGCTTTGGGCAGGGAGGGCATCGGGGTTATATGGATGCTGTTTTAATTGAGAGGAGATCAGAATTCTGCACAACAGGAGGCAGGTGACAATAGAGAAAGAGGGGAACGCTGCAGAGGTGTGGAAGGAAACTTGATGGCACGTGGTCTCTGAGAGGTCATGAAATGATGATACTCAAGCCACGCGTGATTAGATTTTTTATGTATAAATGGAAAAAATTAGGGGCGCCTGGGTGGCTCAGTGGGTTGGTCCTCTGCCTTCAGCTCAGGTCATGATCTCAGGGTCCTGGGATCGAGCCCCGCATCGGGCTCTTTGCTCAGCGGGGAGCCTGCTTCCCCCTCTCTCTCTCTGTCTGCCTCTCTGCCTACTTGTGATCTCTGTCAAATAAATAAAATCTTAAAATTAAAACCAAAACAAAATCCATATTGAGTTCCTACAGGAGCTAACTATAGGCTTGTGCTGGGGAGGGATTATCTTCTACTGACGCTAGGGAATCGACAGAGAACAGGTGCAGAGATTTTTGGACAGTGGTGAGAGCCCACCCGAGGCTGCAGACCACGGATTGGTGATTAGTATTCTCTTGCACAGTATGAATGACCTTCTCCAGAACGGGCTTTTAGTCTTGGGAAATCAGGACGAGCGCCTAACCCTGGTTTGCGATTTTTCTGGACGGGTATAGATCAAGGTTATCTGCGAGGAGACTGTCTAGGGAACTGTGGGAATAACAGTTGTATGACTCATGCTCACAAACACTGAGGTCACCCAGCATGATGGTGGGATTGGATATGGATACTGGGAGCCAAGGAATGAAGTCATCATGAGTAGGAAAGAGGAGGTGACTAGAAGAGCAGTTGGTGACAGAGATGATAGCATGATAAGGTAGAACAAGGGAACAAGTGAGATTTTTTCCAGGAGGTCAGAGGAGTCATGGTCTGGAAGCAACATTAAGAAATAAAAAAATTGCCAAACCCACTTCCTGATCCTGATACAGTCTGTGGTGTTTTTTTTTTTTTTTAAAGCCCTCTTTTAAAAACTATTCTGTACTGTTCACTGAATCTGAAATTGAATGAAAAACTATCAGTTTGCCTGGAGATGCTACCACCTTAAAAAAAAAAAAAAGCCTGTAGGAAGTAGCCCATTCTCAGCTTTATTCAACCAATGTACTCACCTCTACTGAATTTTCCAAATCAGCGAGTCCATATTTTAAGGAATAGATCTTAGGCACAAGAAGTGGTGGGAGTTTAAAGACTTGTACCACCAATGTCCTCTTTTAATCAATCAAACTAGTCATATAAATCTCTGGTTAAAATTTAGATAGCAGTGGAGACTTAAAACGTGCAAACATTCCAGTTGGCATGTCTGTGGCTATTTGCCTGACACTTGGGCACAGTGGCTGGCCTTTTGGTTTGATCTGAGGCCGAATTGAACTAGGAATACCCCATACATTCCCATGGTGTCCTGTTACCTTTAACACACACTTGGCTTCTGATCCTGCCTGTTATGCTAAGAATCATCGGACTGGAGAAAGGTAGATAGCTGTGAATCACAGAGGCAGCAAATTTTGTCTAAAAAAAAAAATCAGACATCTATAATTAATGAGTTCATAACCCTATTTCTCGGATTTTTTTTTTTTAATCCGAAAAACAAAAGCAAAAAACTAACATGGATGATAGAGGTTTGTGTACATTTACAGTGGAAGTTAGCTCCTCCGGTGAGCCATCTGGTCTATAAGGGTTAAAAAATGAAATCCAGAAAGCAAAAATTTGGTCGCCTCAGAGCCCATGGGGTGCTCAGAACTCCTTAACATCATAGTGATGACCATGGAAAGTTTTGTGACTTCACTTAAAGCGAAGAAGGTAGCACAGCTGTCAACCATGACAGCTGTATTTCATTTATGCTTGGAAACGGGGCCCTTTTGTCTGTTCCAAATGTTCTTGGCCCCCTCCCTCAATTTCATGGAGTTTGGTTATTCGTGGAAAAGTAGTTGTTGAAACATAGTCTCACTCTTGCTGAGCCTGCCACTCATCAGGACTTTTGGGGAACCTTTGGGTATTGAATTTAAGACAGCGAATCTTGTTTGTGATATGTGGTAAGGTGCAGAAGTCATTCAGCGGACTGACCACGTGTTTATCTGTGACTTCATTCATAGAAGCGCATTGATTCCCAAAGTTAAGGACTTGCTTCCCAGTTATCCGGGAACACAAAAGGATGTAGCGCCGCCTAGTGGAGGTGACTTAGTGGCGTGTGTTCCGCCTCTTTTTTTTTTTTTTTGTTAGAAAATATGCTACTGAATGCATTTATTCAATTTGGGTAGTCGTAAAACAAAAAGGTATAAATAAGCCCTTCAAAAATTTTAATTGATTACACAGTCTTTTTTTTTAATATTTCATGTATTTATTTGTCAGAGAGATAGAACACAAGAAGAGGAGCACCAGGGAGAGGGAGAAGCAGGTAGAGGGAGAAGCAGGCAGAGGAAGAAGCAGGCCTCCCACTGAGCAGAGAGCCTGATGCGGGACTCCATCCCAGGACTCTGTGATCATGACCTGACCCAAAGGCACACACTTAACCGACTGAGCCACAGAGACATCCCAACTACAATGTCTTTTAAAGGTGAAGATATTGACTTTGAACCACAGCGTCTTGTAACTACCGAGGCTCTGGGGTTCATAATATGGAAACTAAAGTTGTGGTTACTTTCAAGTGAAGGGAGAGGGGTTGAGATTGGGATGCACATGGAGAGGTTTCTGGAAGTGGCTGGCAAGTTTCATTGATTTTAACTGGGTGGTGGTTATAAGGGTGTTTGCTTTGTAAGAATTCATACAGCTCAACGTTGATTTTTTGCTTTTCTGTGTCCATATTTAATAATAAAAAAGGGAAAAATATGGAAACTTTTAACCAGCATACCACCACCTAAATCTATATCCCTTTTTAAGAGAAACCTCAACAACACAAAGGGTTGTATGGTTTTGACACTTTATTTCATCATATTTACAAAATACAGCTTAGGTACTGATGAATACTTGTGTCCACAAGCTTGGTGGCATCATTCAAACTGAGTGTGTTGTCTATCTCAGTAGCTATATCACGCTATTTAGTGGACTGTGTATTTTGCCCTGTTGTGTATTTGAATCTGAGTTTTATATTCTCTGCGGCATAAATGTTCCCTTTCTCAGCCCCTCCAAGAAGTCCAAATTCAGTAATGCCCTTAAAACATCCGGTTGCCATGGAAATGGCCATTTAGGTTATAAGTTCATTTTTGTAACCAGACAGAGAAATTAAGGATTACTTAGGAAGACATCTGCCTTTTAGAAAAATCCTTCACAGAGTCCTAAATTCAGAAAAATTATACTTTGTTTTATAAGTGAGACATGAACAGGTGCATTAGTAATGCCGAAACATCTGACTGCTTTCTCTAATGGGGAAAACTCTTAGAGAGCCTTTTACAAGGAGAAATTATTTCTGAGTGATCTAAGTGATAGCAAATCAACTGCTGGATTGTAATATTAAATCGAACCTAGTTTAATGCTGAGTTATTCAGTCGTAGCTAAATTTCTTCAAGACACGATGTATTTAAAAATTTACCTTGAGGAAAATCTCCAAGAAGCTTTCATATAACCCAGATGAGGAACAAGAAAAAAGCAATGAAGTTGAAAGGCCCACAGTGATTCCAGAAGCCCTTGCCAAGTTTCCGTAATGTCTCATTAGCTGTTTGTGGGGGAGGGAAGCTTGGGGAAAAGCAAGGATTCTTTTCAAGGTTCTCAGGGTAGGAAGTGAGATTTTGATCTGGTCAGTCTGGTCTTATATCTCCATTCTTGTCTTCTACCCTATCCTGGACAGATCTGTCCCCAACCCTACCAAGGGAAGAAGATATGATGATAGGACCCATTCCAGGGGCAGCTCCTTCTACACTCATCATAGAACATCACCCACCCCCTAGTGGTTTGTATACACACACACATACTTCTGCAGAGACTGCATTGTGTGTGCGTGTGTGTATCATGTATATTAAGCTGGGGTTTTTGTGTGTTTTCCCCTTCTCATTCTTCATAGCACAGCTTGTATAGAGACTAGCCCCTGAGTTGGAATATATTACCCTTATTCATTGGGCGTTGGGAGACGACTAAATATAAAAAAAAAAAAAAACTTTTAAAAAGCATGACAATTGAAATGAGAGGCTCTGCCCAAATAAACATGAATTAGAAAGTTTCTTTAAAAGTTTTGTTTGTAATAATAAAAAATTAAGACCAAGCCAATGGGGGAAAAGGGAAAGGGTTAAATGTAGTATGTTCCCAATAGGGAACATTATGTCGAAGCTTAAATTGTAAAGTCGATCTGTATGTACTGATGTGAAAAAAAGTCTGTATATGTGCACATGCCTTGTGTAAATACATGAAGAAGGGGTCAGGAGTTTGAGATTTGGTCTTCCCTGTATTGTTAGGATTTTAAAATATCAACATGGTGTTCATATAGTACTAGTGTTAATTTAAAAAAAAATGTCAGCCAAATTGAAACATCTTTGGAATTGACTTTTTAAAAGTTATCTTACACCACCTGGAGGTAAATATACCAAGGTGGTCGAAATTGCAATGATAACCTGAATTCTCGTTGGACCTTTTCAGCTCAAGATGTTTTCAAAGGAGGGCTTAGGGGCAAGATCGCCTCATGAGTATCTGTTGGGGATGCTTCATCATGTTGGTTGATGGCTTAGGGCTCTGTCTCTAGCCCCTCCTGTCCACTGTTAGCTCAAGCCCCCTGGGTAAGGAAGTGAAATAATTAAGGGCCAGGCCATCTCAGTGCTTCCTGGGTCCCTAAAAGCAAATGCTGTCTGACTCTAACATTTCTTATCCAAGATACCATCAGCCCCCAGAGAGTCATAGGGAGGGACTCACCAGAGATGCTGGTGATGCTAGCTGTTCCTTTGTCACTTGAATTCTGACTTGTGAGCAGATCTTTTGCCCAAGCCATGGGAAACCTCCAGTTGTCTCCAGTTGTCGTGTGTGGAGGGATCCATGGAGCGACTAGAGAAAGCAGAGCTTCCCTTTTTCTTTGAACAGCTGTTTGCACAATGTGTACCAGTGGCTTTGTAAGACCTGGTTTTCCTTATCGAAGTATTCTATCTGGGGACAGTTATGAAAGGCAGCCACACATTTCGATTAGAGCAGCATGCTGGAACTCATTTACTTGTTTACTGCCTAATGACTGTCCCAGCTGGGCTCCCAAGGACCCTCAAGATCTTCTAGATAGAACAGAGCACCCTGATTTTAGCCTATGAATTCAGTCTGTGTACATTTTTAAAGTGCTCTCCTGTCGCTGCACCAGGCATGGATACCCACTTCCAACTTCGGTGGAGTTGGCTGCCTTGTGAACTGCCAGGTAGGACCAGGCCCAACCCAAAGCAAGGCCACAAGATGTGTCTATTGGTAGAGTAGGTGCTGAATAATATTCCTTGAATGGCTGAATGAACAGACATTCGTATAATCTGGGTAAGTGAATGGGCCCCCTTCCCTACCAAGGAGCCTTGGTAACGGAACTCCTGGAACCCACCTCATTTAGAAACCTCTCAGAGGTGGTTGTGTATCCATCCATCCATGCATTCTTGCAACAAGGAATGATTAAGTACATATTCTGGGCCAGATACAACGCTCAGTGGTGGGGATATAGTGGTGAAAAGGGCCATCATGGACTTCGCAATCCAGTGGAAAATACATTCTGGGATAGATGGAGGGTGTTGTGTACCCCCAGTGACTTGGTCACAATGTTGACTGTTGGCACCTGCCTAAGGTGACGAGCCTTGCTTTATCTTCATCTCCATCCTGTATGTGACTCTTCCTAAGAGGGAACCCATTCTCTTAGGTACCTTTGTAAATGGATCGTCTGGTGTCAAAAAATAAAATGTCTCAGATTCCATTGCTTGTAATAGGCATTTGGAACCTTAGGCATTTTCTTTTCTTCTTTTTTTTTTTTTTTGTAAATGAAAAAAGAGTTTTTCATAAGTTAATGTTTTTTCTTCTAGACCTGGATGCCCTTCTCTTATTCATCCCCTGCCCGTGTAGCTAATCAGATTTGAAGGGTAAAATAACACCAGGCTCATCACCGAATATTTCATGAGAAATGTATTATTAGTTAGAAGCCTGGGGTTCTAAGAAATAGAGACCAGATTGAGCTAGCTCAAGGAAAAAGGGGTGGGGGTTGTTACTATAAGGATGCAGGGGTGTCTCACAGAATCAGAAACAGAGATGTGACTGGCCCTAAGGAGAGCATTAAATCTGGAAAGCAGAAAGTCCCCGGAATCCTTCCTCTGTCTTTTCTCTTCCCATCATCTCCATCCATCTCCTTGACTTCTTTCTTTCCCCTCCCCTCCTCTCTCTCTCCCTCAATATCTCTTTCTCTACTTAGCTTCTTCTGCTTTTCTGATGCATATAGTCCGTCAAATATGGTGGCCTCACCATCTCTAAGTTTATATGTTGTAGGCCCAGCCACATCAAAGAGACGCCCTTCAAATCAGGTGCGGTCAGGAGCCAGAGACCTAGTGTTTCAAAATGTCTCCTGGAAGTCACTCTTCCGGATGTGGGTTCGCTTCTAGAGAAGGGAACGTGTATGCCCAGAGGTATCTAGTGTGCCTGGGTCTACACACACAGACACACTTAGAGCTCATATGTGAAAATCCCTTTCATGGGGATTGCTTACATTTAACTGGAGATGATCAGTTGGGCCCTGCTCTGAACTAGCATATGGAGGAAATATTGTTTACTGAATAATTTTTTTAAGAAAGTGAAAATTCCCTATACTTATAGTTAGTTGGGTAGACTACTCCACACTTCTCCATTGGTCTGTGTTGCATCACCCTCTCCTAGGAAGCCCTCTGGCCACCTCTCCCAAGAGGTCTTCCTTTGCTTTGCATCCAGCTGTGTCTTGTATCCACAGCACCTGGTGCATCTGCTGTCTCATCACCTGCTTTCCTCTCTTAGACTGTGAGTACCTTGAGAACTAGGAGAGTGACCTATTTATCTTGGTTTCCCCGGCATCCTGGAGCAAAGAGCGCAGCATGTTGTAGGCTCTTGTGGCCAATGTAATTCAAGGTATCTTGCAATTGCCCTGCTCGTTGTGGATGGAGGATAAAAACGAAGGTTTCTAAGTTCCCCACCTGCTACAAAATTCTGGGCTGTGAAAATATGAAGTATTCTTTTCCGCATACACAAAGCCTTCCATTTCACAGCCTCAAGACTGAGACAACCAGTTCTGCTTGCTAGTCCTGTCCACCTGTAAAAATCAATCCATCAATCAATTAGTAATTTTTAGAGTCAGTAGGAAATAAACCTTGATTTATAGTTTGAGCATGCAAACATTTGATGAGTTCAATTAGGCAAACAAACAAACAAAAAATGGAAAGAAAGACAAAATTGAAAGGAGACGGAATGACCTATTTGAATTGTGTGAATGATGCTTCATGGGCCTATGTTCTGGTGGGTATCGAGTGGGAGGCTGATGGATTTACTAGAATCTCTACCGGCTTCTGTTTATGATTTTAGTGTTTCAAGATTTGAATATGTTCTTCATGCTTCATGGCCTCTAAGCACAAGGTAGATTTCTTTATCTGGGGGTCAAACAAAGAAGCCCTGCCCTGTTCACAGAAGAAGAAAGGAAGCGGTGACTATGTCAGACTCCATGCGAGACACCGTGCTGGAGGCTTCATGAACATTTTACGGGATTTAATGGGCAGTTTTGGTGACAGATGATTTCTGCCTTATACACTGATTAGAAACTGAATGTGACATTCTTGGAGATGCAGAATTTGTTCCGCAGATAGACTTCAAGGTTGGCAGGCTCAGGGAGCACATCATGTGTGTCAGTGGGGCTGAAGGAAGGGCAGACGAGGGCCTGGTCCGCCGGCCAAACCGAAAGCTGGAGCTGATGTTTGATCAGCAAAACGCTTAGAAGCCTCGGAGTCTGACCTTGGTCTGGCTGCCAGTTAGGGTTGAGTAAAGCCTTTTCACGCCTGCCTTCCCTACCTCAGTTAATGGGGGGCAGGGCGGGGGGAATGTGAAGGAAAAGGAAGAGCTACAGCCAGGCTTTCCCTCCGGAGAACACAGTGTGTTTACTTAATTTTAGCTGAAAAGCCCCAGCCACTAGTTTTAAAGCTGGGTTGGAATAACAGAATGGCCTTGGGGGGTGAGGGAGAGGGAAAAAGAGGATGCTTGGTGTTCAGTGTCCCCTCTGCGTTGTGTGTCGTGTTGAATACGGAGGTGGAGGGGATGGTTCCCTCCGTTTTACCCACCACGCACCGGAAGCTCGTGGGCTGTGGAAGGCCACACGGTCAGCGTGACAGCGTCTAGACCAGAACCCAGGCCTGTCTCTCTTCACAGTCTCAGTTTTGACACTGCAGACTCGTCAACTTGACACAGGTTGAAGGCCA
Organism: Mustela nigripes; assembly: GCF_022355385.1. Lineage (NCBI taxonomy): Eukaryota > Metazoa > Chordata > Mammalia > Carnivora > Mustelidae > Mustela > Mustela nigripes. The sequence goes on along the minus strand of NC_081565.1, from coordinate 22,767,566 downwards.
GAGGGAGACCTGTGCATGCTCCCCCAGATGTGAGAATGTTGGGTTTAAGGGTCACGTGTCAGGAGATTGGGCCAGTTGTGAGTTTTTGGATCCCCAGAGCCTTGGAGGGAAAAAACCTGCATCTGGGAGTCGGAGCTGTTCAGCTGGAGGTGGACAATAGGGGTTTCCAGTGCCGCCTTTCCTTCTCGTGGATAGCTATAACTGCCCCCCCCCACACACAGAGGGGTGCTGGAGCTCGTGTGCACACGTGTGCTTACACACTCACATACGAGACACCGTTTTCTCCCACGTAAGGGCTCCTCTCCTTGCCCCTCTGACCCCAGCAATGTGTGCCTCTCTGTGGCAGAACTTTGCCTTGTATTAGGGCCCTGATGTAGAAGAACTCTCCACCCAGGCCCCAGAGAGCAGGCCTCCTTCATCTTTAAGACCCCGTGCTTCCTAGCACAAGGGCGATGAAGCCGCCTCATGGTCTGGGGTGATTTTTGCTGAGTATCATAGGCGACCTCTTGACATCCTTATCGCCACCATCTGTCCCATGCTGTGGGTGCCTATCAAACGAGGCCGGACAGCTTCTCAAGATCACAGTGAGAACATTCCTGGCAGAGTCAGAAACTTCTGGGAGTTGTTTGCAGGCCCTTAGGCAATAGTCTGCTTTGTGGACTTATCCCCAAGTTAGTGACAGAGGCTGTGAGACAAACAAAAAAAAAATCTCCAATGATGCAAGCCCTTTGAGTTGTTAATCATTGATACTACCGTGCATTTCTTGATAATCCTTGGGAAATATGGAGGCTTGCAGGGCTTAAAATAATCAGTCCCTTCCTCTGATGAGCCGGCTATCTAAGTCAGTATAGAATTCGGTCTTTTTGACTTTTGAACTAGTCTTTTTTTTTTTTTTTTTTTTTTTTTTTTTTTTTTTTTTGGTCTTGGTAGAGAAAATGATCTAAAAACTCCTTGTTTGGGATGACTGGAACTGTCAATTCAATTGTGAAAGCCAATTATTTTTAAGCAGTAGAGCCTTACAAATTCTAAAGTTGCAGACGGGAAGCCAACCAACCATCCAAAATGTGAAGATTTCCTTTTGGGGGAGAACACTTGCAAATTCTTTCCATTTTAGTCCAGTGCCCTCCCCCCCACCCCCAGACACAAGGGAAAGCTCACCAATTGGCAAAGTTGAACAGGTGTGAAGAATTCGGTGCATGGAGAAGCAAGACCCTGACCTCTCGGGTATAAGAATAGGCAGTGCTTGTGTGGGGCCGTTTTGGCTGCACGGAAGGTTCTGGAAGTGCTCCAGGCTTCAGGTTTGGCAAGTCTCACTGGCTGGGTTCGAATCCCACCCCATTCAGTCACTTGCTAGTATGCACACAGTGCCGGTTGCTTAATGTTTCTAAGACTCCGTTCTACTCTCTGTGAAGTAGGTTTGTGGTAACCATACTTACTTTGTAAGGATGCTGTATTGCAAGGAACAGATGAGCCGTCCATGCGAGTAGGGTAGCATGGTGCTAGGCTCAGACTTGATGCTCAGTTGATGTCTGTTATTAGTTCTTTGGAGCTTTCTTTCTTTCTTTCTTTTGTTTTAAAAGATTCTATTTATTTACTTGACAGACAGAGATCACAAGTAGGTAGAGAGGCAGGTGGTGGGGGTGGGGGAAGCAGGCTCCCTGCTGAGCAGAGAGCCCGATGTGGGGCTCGATCCCAGGACCCTGAGATCATGACCTGAGCTGAAGGCAGAGGCCTTAACCCATTGAGCCACCCAGGCGCCCCTCTTTGGAGCTTTCTTACTTCAGTCTCCGGGGCTATGTTAATCCTTCTTTCCTGCCCAATGGTACTCTGAGGCCAATTGCCATTCTCAAAAGAAATGCTCTTTTTTAAAAAAAAAAAAATTAAGAAAAATGTACCCAGAATTCCAATTTCTGATTTAGTTTCCATATCTTAACAGAAAAACCCAGATATCTTAAAAGAGTTTCCACGAGATACAGATTTCCAATCTAGGAAATTCTCCATCAGTAGTAATGAAGAGCTTTTGTAAGCCCCAGAGCTCCTCTATGCCCACAAAACCATTCCCCAGTCACAGATCATCTGACACAATGTCACTGTGGTTCTCAGATGCTTAGAGCTTATGTAAAATGCATGGATCTGAGCCCTACCCCTAGAGAGTCTGATGAGGGCCTGGGAATCCACACTTCACAAAGCACCAGTCTCACTCTGAGAAGGCAGTAGACTGCCCTAGGCCTTTGGGTTCATCCCTGTAGCCCTGGTCTGCCCAGAACAGGTGCTCTCCGGTCTTTCTCTTGATGGAAGATGATGTGCCGGTCCACTAAAGACAAGCTGTGTCTCACCTTTTAAAATCGACTTCCCAACCAAGTATTGCTTGTGTGCTCGACACTACGATGGGCCTGGAGTTGACAATGATGAATTCAGCATGGCCTGTGCTGACGTGGAGCTCAGAGTCCCGCTGTCGACACCCTCAGCAGAGGACTTCCATGTATACTGAAGGTGCTTACAAAGGATCATGAAGTCAGCACTGGCCCCGACCACCCTGGCCCCCTAAGGCCCACCCACAGGTCCCAGTTTCTGGTCTGTGGGCTCACCTGCTTTGAAGACTCCCTTGAGAATCAAGGAATGTTCCAAGCATGACTCATTTGGGGAGTTACCGGTATATATGGCAGGACAGTTAGTCATTGTGTGGGACTCCCCAACATATCAGAGCATTGAGCATCTCTGTCCTTGCAACACGGAATGACCACTGTGTCCCACCTTGTCACTGTGACCTTCTGAGAAAGAAGGACTAGCGTGGTGGGAGGACACTGCCCCATGTGGAGGGCCTCCCTCCAGTTTAGCTCTTTCTCTCTCTATAGCTCTGTCCCTTCTGAAGTGACCACCTCCCCCCAGGGTCACGCTTTCTTGGGACTGAGTTTGACAGTGTGCAAAGTTGACATGTTCTAAAATGCAAATAAGTTAATGGAGTATCAACCAACGGGAACAAAGCATCGTTCTATAACAGACAGAAACCAGTTGGGATGAAGAGGGTCCTTAAGCACTTGTAATTTTTTTTTCTATAAAGAAAAGTCATCTTATTTTTTTTCCAGGGATCGTAGATGAAAGTCTTCGGGTTGCCTTCATGAGTAAATATGATTTGTAATCATATAAATGATAATTAGCATTTCTCAGGATGCAAAGCTATATCGAGTCTGAGGCTGATCCTTAGTGCTGTGAGGAGCAGGCCCAGGCTGGGGGTCTTGGAGAAAAGAGGGGCCAGCCTGAGGCCCTGACTTGCAGAGTGTCTCAGCTCTGCCTGAGATCACCACACGCAGAAATGAAGCCGAGGTGACCTTTGTTGTCCACTGCGTGTCACCACATGCCAGGCACCCTGCTGAGCGCTGAGAAGGACCTCTTCAACCTTCACAGCAACCGAAGCTTTTGCATCCTGCAATTGGGGAAACTGAGTCTTAGCAGCTGGTTTCAGACAGCCAGGAAGAGTGGAGCTGGGATTCGTTCAGATGCTGTTCAAATCCAGAGCCAGGACTTTGGACCCCGGTACCATCCGCCTTCTCACCCAACTTTTGCTAGATTCATCTATTTTATTATTCATTATAGATTCAGTCTGATTCTCCCCCCCCCCATCTCAAATTCTTCCAAGATGAGCAGCACTTCTCCTATAAACCCTTTGTTCTTATGCTACGGGGAGCGGGGGTGGGGGTGTCTCCACGTCATTGCTATTGTTGTTTCTTTTTCATCTTTTTTTATTTGTGAGACCCAAGACCCTACTAGAAGAGACCACATGCAGTAATTCCTCCAACATCGGTGGGATCCCTGCTTAGATGACTCAGCTATCCCAGTGCCATGGTCCCGGCTACTCTCATCACTCAGATTTGGGCCTCGTGGAAGCTGGCATTTAATTTCAACAGCCCGACAGATGACAAGAGGCAGAGAGACAGGCTGGCAGGGAGAAGGGACAGGGAGGATGACATAAAAGAGAGGCTGGAGCTGTCATGGAGAGACCTGGGTTTATTTATTTATTTATTTTTTTTTTAAAGATTTTATTTATTTATTTGACAGAGATCACAAGTAGGCAGAAAGGCAGGCAGAGAGAGAGAGAGGAGGAAGCAGGCCCCCCTGCTGAGCAGAGAGCCCGATGAAGGGCTCCATCCCAGGACCCTGAGATCATGACCAGAGCTGAAGGCAGAGGCGTAACCCACTGAGCCACCCGGGGGCCCCGAGACCTGGGTTTAAACCTGACTCTCACATTTACCCGCTGGGTGACATCATGTGTGCTCCAATTCTCTGGGTCTTTTTCTGGTTCATGTGTGAAACAGGGACAATGTTATCTACTTTGCTAATTGGGCTCTTGTGATCCTTCAGAGCAAGGAGAGAGAGGCATCTGAAGAGAGACAAACACCCCCCTTCCCCGAGGGTGAGCAGGACAGTCCTTAGGAGTGGTGGTAGAACATTTGAGGATTTCTGTTTATCTTTTCCTTAGTAAGAAACTTATATAAGTTTCACTTAAATATAAGTTTCACTAATATTTAATATAAGGGTTGCCCCTGATACCCACAGCATGCTGTATGTCCTGGGCATGTCCCAAAAGGAAAAAGGGAGTTTTAGAAGCAGAAGGGAGGGGGCATGTCTGTCTTCACCCAGCATGTTGCATTGTCTTATAGTTCATTTCTGCAGGTGACATGGGCTCACAGAGCTCATTATCCATTTTAAACTGCACCAGACTGAAGATGTGACTTATAAAAGATTTTTGCATAGACACTATGAATTAAAAGGTAATATGAGGGGCACCTGGGTGGCTCAGTCTGTTAAGCGTCTGCCTTTGGCTCCGGTCGTGATCCCAGGGTTCCAGACTCGAACACTGTGTCGGGCTCCCTGCTCAACGGGGTTGGGGGGAGTCTGCTTCTCCCTCTCCCTCTGCTGCTCCCCCTGCTTGTTCTATCTCTGTGTCAAATAAATAAATAAATAAAAGCTAATATGAATAGTATCCACATAGAGCTAATATTAATAACGTCCACATAGACCAAATATGGCAAAGCTAACACTTTGCCTTCTAGAAGGATTTTTTTTTGTCAGCTTCAGCCAGATGTTAAAAACAAAGACATGCTAGTCATATCTGATAAGAAGGTGGCCCCAAGTATTTAAAAATGATCAAGAAGACTTTTTGAAGTAAGATTTATAGTTACACTCATGAAGAGTTCTCTTACTTGTCCGTTGATTTAACAGATTGCTTCTCTCATCTACAAATTACCCAATTTAAATGCCCATTTTGTGCATATTCTATAATGTACACATTAGTTCAGTGGTACATATGTATTACGTTGTTTATTATTTATATATATGCAGATGGTATGTACTGAACATATTTTGTAGATAAAGGTGTATGAAAAACATTGGAGGCCTCCATGCATAATATATGTGCAGAGCTTTGCATGAATGTTAATTTCCATCCACTTTCACCCTGGACTGGAGTCTGTGCTACTGAAATGGGCCTTGCTGATGGAAGGAAAGGTCAGCGTGACTTCCAGAAGACGGTGTGTCTAAAGCTAACAGCTGTGCTCCCCTGGGCCTGGCCCTGTGCCAGCTGCTCACGCTGAGCAGGGATGCGGCCAGCTGGCTTCCTATTCGTAGTCCTCTTCTGTCACCACTGGGCATTTGTCACAACCCTGATATTTAACCATCAGACACAGCCCGGAGACAAGCTAAGATTCAGATCTGTCATTCTTGTCCCCACCGGCCACACCCAGTTTTCTCATTGGCCAGACACAAAAACCACACTTTTTCAGATGTTGGGGATCTGCTCCTCAGACGAGCTCTGGACCATTCATTTCTCGGTAAATCAGAGCTTGGGATGCAGTCGCCCTTCCCAGTGTGATATTGCAGTAGCTCACATCTGCTGAGTGGGGAGTATGTGTAGCCTTTTGCTAGGCACCCTTCCAGAATGATTTAATTTTCACAACAATCACATGGTGCGGCTCTGCTCCTAGCTCCATTTTTCTGCATTAGCCACCTGAGACTTCGAGAGGATTAGTAATTTTACTAAAGGAAAGTAAATAAAGGGGGAAGCGAGGGTCTTAGTGTCTCTTTGGCCTGAGCGTCATTTTCTGTTTGCAAGGCCTGTTTTGTTAGGAACGGAGGGGATGTACTGTCCTACCTCTTCAGATAGAAATGCCCTAAATGCAGTGTGGTATCCTGGATTGGATTCTGAAGTGGAGAGAAAAGACATTCGTCAAAAAAAAAAAAAAAAAAAAAAAAAAAAGCTAAAATCCCAAGAGTCCGCACTTAACAGCTCTGTATTCACATGCACCTGGTTGGGGCAGCTGTGCTGGGTCCTTGCAAGATGCTGACATGAGGGGAAGGTAGGTGGGTTGACCTTCTCTACTATCTCTGCCACATTTTTATAAATCTAAAATTATCCTAAAACCGAGAGTGTATTTCAAAACGGAAACGCTGAGTTCCCGTGTGTCCGTTTGTGGACACACACGCTTACCTACGGGCACGTGGATGGTCATGTGTGTGTGCGAAGCTTCTGGAACCCACTCTGCACATGATTGCACACCCACTGTTATCCCCATGTGCCATGGGGTAAGGCACGCCTGCCACCCTGGGAATTATGAGGGTGCCAGCCAGGGGAAAGCCTGCAAAACTCACACGTGACATTCCCTGTCGTCACGTCACACCTCACCTTCGCTGTAGAAACCCTGCATCGTGGGTGGTAGGCTCATGCCCTGGGGGGAAATGTTGGGAAGGGGTGTGTCTATGCTGGTAGGAGGGCATCTTGAAGTCAGTTATAAGGATGCTCTCAGGGAGGGCTCAGAATGACCAGTTTATGTTTTACATGCTTATCTCAGGGAGGGCCATTTGCAGCAATCTTATTTATTAATTTTTTTTGGCAAGGACACTGGAGGATTCCTCTGCTTTATCTTTTCATCCAGCCCCCAAATGGAGACCAAGCGCTCCTGGCGGTTCTGATCTAAAAGGCAAGCCGAGGAGCTGCTGGCCACAGACTTTTGCCTTGTTTCTTAACATGGGCCACGGTGATGCTGAGAGCGTATCTGGATTGTCTTTCGGCTAATGCCTGTCTCCTGGGGGGCCCTGTAAAGCTGGAATGAAGACAGTTTGCAATTTAGGCAAGAGCAGTCGCTTCCCCAGATGGCCAGGAGGCAACCATGAAAAGTGCTTGACTTGCTAAAAATTGCTTGATTAACTAGATTCAGGGATTTTCAGGGTTTCTGGGTTAGACTGTGTTCCTTTTGTACTACTGTGCGGTGTAATTGCTCAAGGCCCCCGGTGAGCAGAGCAAACGGGGACTCAGGCTTTCCTGGGTGACTCCTAGCGCGCAGTCCTGGGGAGAGCAAGAGAACCCACTCATCTGAATGCATCCCATGATTGGACAGAAATACTGTGTGCTAAGAGCCCGGGAGGCTCGGCGTCCTCCCTGGAAACGGAGCTTGCCGGGGGTGTGTCAGTTCACTCGCTCGCTCGCTCATTTATTTATCGTCTGCCGCGTGCCAGACATCATTCTGGGGATGGGGAATCTAGTGCGGGACAATCAGAAGGTTCCAGGCTGGGTTGGATGGATCAGGGTGGTGACTTCTGAGTTGAGATCTGGAGGATGAGGCGGCGGGAGGCGGAAGAAGGGACAGCACTGGTGGGACAGCAGCTCTGCTCCCTCCAGCATCTCTCCGAGGCCCCGCACAGAAACTGGCGAGAGTGGCAAAGGAGGAGTTCAGGATGGGAGGGCCTTGTCCCCAGGCTCAGGCAGCTGGGAAGCTCAAGGCACCCAGATGGAGGCCTGCAATAATAGGGACCTGCCCCCCCCCGAGGCCGTGAAGAAAGGGGCAGATTGGTATCAGGGCTGCTATGCAGATGCGTCTAAAAAGCCCAGGGGTGCGGGCAGCCTCCTTGGCCAGGGTTCAGCATCATATGGGAAGTCTCTGGCCATTTTGGTTCTTTCTTGCCCAAGTTGCTCCACTCCCGTCAGCTCACTCCCTGCTCCCAACGCGCGCACACACACACACACACTCACTCACTCACTCATGCACCATGTACCATTCCTGGCCAAACTTTGTGATGTAGAACGCAGATGTTAGAAGGGAGAAGGCAGGAGTCCCAAGGACCCTTATTACTGAAGCTTCGGCTTTGGGGGAAGGCAGACACAGTGAGGTCTCAGTCCTCGGACCTGAATGCAAATACAGAACCAGCCCTACCCCCTCCCTCTATGCCCTGGGCACTCACCCCTTAAGACTTAGTTCCTTCCTCTGCAGAGTAGAGAGGATGCAGTCTTCTTGGTAGTGTGAGACTTAACATCTGATAGTTCCAGGAGCGTGGGATTCTTGGTGAGAACTGAGAATGCTCTCGCTTCATCCTCCCTGGCTGCTTCCTTGCCTCCGGCAGTCAGGAGGTCACCGGTTTGAGCGCCCGGGGCACCCGCGTCACTAGCAGAGCTCGGGGTCCGGAGTCACTTCTTGATGTGGTTTGGCCAGGGTCTGCAAAGTCCAACCTGTGAGCCAGACGGAGCACAGCCACACCTGTTTGTGTCCTGTCTGTGGCTGGATGAGGGCAGAGCTGGGTAGTTGTGGCGCAGACTGGGAAGCCAAAGATATTTACGATGTGGCTTTTTACAGAGCGAGTATGCCAAGCCCTACACTGGAAGATAGAGGTAAAGGATCCAGGATGCGACATGGGGAAAAGACAGGGAGTGTGAGATAGGAAAGAGAGAGAGAGAGAGAGACAGATCATGCAGAGATTTCAGTCTTTTATTTCCCAGCAAATGCAATACTCCATACTAGCTGTTACCTTTGGCACTTCCAGCCCCCCTGCTTTAAGGCAGAACCTTCCAAAGATCAAGTGCACGGGGACCGAAGCCCCAGGATCCCGGGCTGGCGTTAGTTAATAACTCTTTAGGGAGGCAGACATCTCAAAAATGAGCGTAAACAGAAGGCATCCAGCTGGGGATTTGCAGATAGATGCCTTCTCTTTTGAGAAAGACTATGTGGTGTCACAATATAGTCTTGTTTGTTTCTTGGATAGCCTTTTCTTTTTTCTTTTTTTGTAAGTTAGCTGGTATTCGCACTTCAGAAAAGCCTGTAATGATACGGATGTCATTTACCAAGTTTGTGATTTCCCCTTCTTGTCCTATCATTGTCCTTTTCATTCAATGAGACCTTTATCAAATACCAGCCTGGGTTCTTCAGTCATTCCCCTGGTTAGGAATGTGCCTGAACTAAATGCTATGAGTTCATGGAAAGTGCCAGAACAAAGAAGTGCTCATTGTGTGTAGGATATCCTGAGGGAGGCTGAGCCAGTTGGAGAGACCCATGGGTCTCATTGGCCTTCAGTGGTATGGATTTCCTCTCCTGTTCTCAGGTTGTCATTAGAAACCCCCTTCCCCGCCAGAGGAGACCAGACAGGGAATTCTGGGAGACTTTGGACATACCTGTGGGTTCTGCTGCCTGCAACCCAAAGCTGGTGGAGAACCTGCTCAGCTCACCTTACTGCTTGTTCTCAGTATGTTTTTCTTAGACAGAGCTGCCTAGGAGGAATCCGTTCTCAGGGAAAATCTTTTTCCTAATCATGGTCTTTCCTAATTTTTAAATGTAGTGTAGCACCCAGGCATTTAAATAAATCTTCAAAGCACCAAACTTGTTCATTTTTGATGGAAGCCAGATTCACTTTGACCTACACTGGAGGTGTTTTCTGTAGTTCTGTGTTCAACCCCCGCTCCGCGACTTCGTCTGACTTGGTTTACCATCCATGTTCTGGGGTAGAAAATTGTAATGTAAACCAATTCTGAGAGCCTCCCAGGAAGGGATGAGAACTGAGCAGCAGGTGAAGACGGTAAACACTACGAAGAGAAGCAGTGTTGACTCTTGAGAGACATGGACTCATACATACTCTACAGCCCTTACCTCAAAACCCCAATGACCTTTGGCTGAAACCCAGAGTTTTGAAGAGGAAAGAAAGTAAGGATTTAACTGCAGAAACAGGCAGGTGACCGGCTCTCTGCTGAGTCCTCAACAAAATTATAACCAAAGAGCTTATTTCAGACTGACGATGAGGAAGCTCAAACCAGCTGGAGCAGAAAGAAACTGCTTCTCAGTGTGAACCATGGGATGGTCCCATGCCCTTTGGTGACTTTCCACCTTTGCTAACATTAAAACTACCTGGGAGCCGTCACAGCCTGCAGGGCCCGAACCAATGAGACCAAAGTCTTGGGAGGTGGGTCCTGGGCTTGGTAGTTTGTAATGTTCTTCAGGTAATCTTAATGGTCATCTAGGGTTGCACACTGTGGGGGAGAATTAAGGTCAAAATGTGGAGGCATCTAGCTGGCTTCTGCTTGTTCCGGGCTGGATGAGACTGGAAGCCAGAGCTTAGAAAGAAGGAGATCAGGGCACCACTTACGTGATCTTAGTAGCCAGAAATCGTGAGTCTTGCTCCACACCGTGGCCATAACTCTGGAGGGTTCCCTGGAAGGATAATGACAAAGGAAAGCCAAGTCTCATTTTCTTCTGAGGCAGACTTAGCACAGACCCCCTCCCACCTGCCTGGCCCCCCGGTGATGTTCGATCTCTGGTTAAAGCCAATGTGGCTGGAGTGGAAAGTGACCAGGAAAGAGAGACAAGATGAGGTGCAGAAGAGAGGCAGGCAATGCATTATGGATGGGCTTTCTTTGATTTTATCTCAGATGCAAAGGGAAGTCATTGGATGGCTTATAAGACTAACTAACTACTTGCTATTTGACTTTCTTTTTGGTGTTGCATATAGATTTCTAGGTTGAATATACGTTACAAAAATCTTTGAGCATGTCAAAGATGATTTTTATTCTGCATAAATTCTTTATGATAAAGTCAATCAATAACTTTTGAAATGCCTTCCAGAAAGACCATTCTTATTTGTAATTCTGACTGAGATTAAAGAGAGGGTCTTTTTTCTTCACACCCTCTCCAAAACAGAACACATAGTATTTTAGGATACACTGAGGGTGTGTAGGAAGCAAGAGAGTACATTTCATAGGTGGAACATGGCATCCCAGTGCTAAATTTGCATTTCTTTGGTTACTGATAATGTTGAATATTTCCCTTATATTTTGTTCTTTTTCCTGTATTTCAGGGTTCATAGCTTTATTTACACCTCTTCTAGTTTTGTAAGAACCTTTATTGACTAAAGGTCTTAGTCCTTTGACATAAATATTGCAAATTATTTCATCCCAGATGGGCCTTTGGGTTGTATATTTCATTGATACTATAAAAGCCACATTTTTAAGTTTTATGTAATGAAGTTATATAACGAAGGTTCATACTTTGTGGTTTCTTTCTCTGCTTTATGTTTTTAAAGTCCTTTCCCTTCCTAAAATCAGATCATCACTGTATTTTCTCATGTTCTCATTTTTCACATTGCAAGTCCATCTAGAAATTATTTTGGTAGATGGATAATTTTGTACTCTTAAACCATGGAGGACAGCAGCAGCAGAAGAAACAAACCTTCTTTCATTATAGACAAGTAGGCACAACTTGGCTCTCTAATTCTGACATTAACGGTATAAGAAAGAGGGATACAAATTTGATTCCTCCTAGAAAACCAATGGAGCCGTGATAGGAGAAAAGCACCGCTTTTATAAACCTGAAAGGTATCCTTTTAAGCCCCAAAACACAGAGTAATCGTTTGTGATAAAGACGGATGACACAAGTATGGTTTAAGAACAGCTTGCAGTTTACTAACAAAGCGGTGGATATTTTCTTTCATTTAAACTTTCATTTAAACTTTCATTTCTTACATTTAAACTCCCCCTGGGTCACTAAAGATATGGCTAATAAAGGGGAAAACTGTCAAAACCCTTTGTTGAGTTGCTTGAGTCTTATTTTCAACTCAGATTTATATTATTTAAGACACAGAGAAAACAGTTTGGGGAGGGCAGTTTGGCCCTATTCAAGTGTTAAGTGCCCAAATCCTTTGACTTAGCGGTCCTTCTGCTAGAAATTTACCCTACAGATATGGCCACAAAAATACATTTAAGATGTGTACAGAAAGAGATTCATTAGAGCTCTGTTTATAACAGAAAATAAAATACTGAGAACCACCTAAATAATCCATCAGGAGCGGACTAGTAAAATGAAGTAAATCTAAGCAGTAGTTACAAAGAATGAGGTGGGGGGGTCCCATGTGCTGAGATAGAAAGAATCCCTAATACATCCCTAAGAAGAAAGGAAGGTGGAAAGCAGGAAGCATATGTTATGACTTCTTTCATATAAAGAATAAAAGTTCTCTATGGATAATACATTGGTATACTTTGTGGGGTTTTTTTTCCCCCATAGTAGGATGCATTAAAAAATCTAAATTAATGGGGGTGGGGCATGGGGAGACTCAGCTATTCATTTTATTTCTTGTCTGAATTTTCTCACCATGCACATTTATGAGTTTGATTTATATTATGTTTTTATTTTTATTTTTTTAAAAGATTTTATTTATTTGAGAGAAAGAGAGACAGAAATAGAGAGAACATGAACAGAGAGCTTAGGGAGACTCCCCACTGAGCAGGGAACTCCATGTAGGACTCGATCCCAGGACCCTGGGATTGTGACCTGAGCTGAAGGCTCAGACCCTTAACTGACTGAGCCACCCAGGCGCACCCCGTATTGTGTTTTTCAATGCTCTAATTATCTGGGCTATTTATATTTTCTTCTTTGTAGTTTTCTCATAGGTACAGGTAGATGTAGATATAGATAATAGATACAGATGCCGGTAGGTGGTCACCGGATATTGACATCTAAAGAAACAAACAAAAACGTGGATGGCAAGAGTCAGAAAAGTTGTGTACGTCTCTGTTTGCAATGACGCTCTTTTCTCGGAGTTGGCATTCCTCTCTTGTGAGAATGCCCCACATTGGTGTTCAGGTTCTATTTTGGGGCAGACTATTTTGTCTTGTATTTCTGACAACTGCAGCTCTGTTCGGGTGCCTCCCAGCCCCTCTACTGGTCCATGGGCTGCTGCTCTGAGACCTGCAAGCAGCCAGTGGGAGAACTGCTTCCTGTGAGGTCCGTGCAGGGTCCACTTCTGCTTCCGGCTAAGGGACATTTCCCAAGGAAGAAGTGCAGGCCTTGCACATCTTCCCAAGATAGGACTGTCCATTTAGTGGATGCCTCTGCCCCTTACTCTTCCTGTCATCTAATTTTAGAGAGATACATTCTAATACCTAGATGCCCCAGATTTAGAGTTTCTCCACTCATGAGCCAGACATGGTAAATTGAGAGCTTTTCCAGCTGCTGCCTCCTTTTGCAACCGTCCTTTTCAGACAAAAAGTTCAAATGGGAGAGACTTAGTTTGCATTTGCTCTCCTTATGACACGGTTCAATACTCCTGCAGGAAGGGAGCAAAATGAATGTAGTGGTTCACCAGGAATTGCTAAAGGTTCCAATCTAGCCTCAGTGGATTTCTGTTTGGAATTGGGAAATGCTCCCAGATTTTGTAAAAGGCCTTCTGTTTTGGGGGTTGGGGTGGTGGTGGAAAGGTTTGACATCAGGGTGTTTTGTATCCTCCCTATCTCATTTGTTCTGGAAGGTTTTGGCACATGCGCACGAAGGTGGGGAGGTCGTGTGTTCCAGTTGTCTTGTGTAGAGCTCTCTCAGAGCTGAGCAAATGTTAGTAGCCAAAACACATGTCTGTTCACAATAACATGCTCAGGAATCAGACTGTCTGGGCTTCAGCCCCTGCTTGGCCACTGCCTAGCCCATGACCTTGGACATGTTTACTCACTCATGCTCAGTTTTGACTATTCTCATCCATCAAAAGGGGGACGGGATAGTAAAGGTACCTCCTTGAAAGTGTGCTAGGGTTACCTGGGTGGCTCAGTTGGTTAAGTGTCTACCTTCCGCTCAGGTCATAATCCTGGGGGTCCTGGAATTGAGCCCAATGGTGGGGGGGGACGGTCCCTGCTCAGCGGGGAGTCTCCTGAAGATTAAATGAAAAACTGGAGAGATCCTGGCACAATAAACTTAAATACCATTATTATGGTTTTTGTTGTTGATATTTTTATGACCACCAACATCCTTATTCTTAGTTTCAACCAGCAGAGATCTGAATTTTGGTTCCATGAGTAGATTTTAGTTGCCTGGGCAGATCCTAAGCCCAAAACTTCATACGAGGTGTGAAGAAAGCATCTTTACCTTTTGAGTAACCCACTCTGTCAGGAGATGGGCTTGGTTCCATTTTTTATTGTATTTCACATGGGACCTTAAGACCTTTTTATTTCCATATTTCATACTGGGTTTGAATTCTGTTTGGCACTAGCCATCTGACCTCATCTCTGTATCTCCCTGTACCTCAGCTTTCTGCTCTGTAAAATGGGGAGAATTATTGTTCCCAACCTACTGGATCATTGTGAAGGTGAAAAGTGTGAATATTTACCAATCCAGGCACATAGTAAGCACTATGTAAACGTTAGCTAGTGTGACTTTAGAGATGAAGAAGGGCATGTGACCATCTAGAATGTGAAGCCATTGCTCTCTCTGGTATAGTGGATTCTTAGAGCTGGAGGAAGCTTACAGTGAAGCTGTTCCAACCTGCTCCGTTTCCACGTGCAGAATTGAAAGCCCAGACACAGCAGACTCATTCCAGTCACCCAGGGCTTAGGGGGTCGAACATGGACCCAAAGCTGGGTCTCTTGACTTCTAGTTCAGTGCTCATGGGGCTTCATGGTGGGAATAACACAGTACTTTGAGGGTGATTATATGGAGATTACATGCTGTGGGTGAATTTAGTTATGTTATTTCTGGCATTTGGGACTTTCTGAGTTCTCTACCATTCCATCTGTGTAGAAAGTCCATGATTTTTTTCTTCACAGTGGACTTATCTACATGATACCATAAAACAGATCTTACTTTCTCATGAGAACTGTGTCAGACCACTCTCCTTTCTGGTTTCCAGAAAAGGACACTAAAGAGAAGCATGCCTAACAAAGATGTCGATGTTATAACCATTAAAGCAAAAATATAGCTGTATGGTTAGATAATTATTTAAAGGGTAACACTGAGGGCAGTTCTTAAAAATAGACTTAAGATATAATCCATATGGGCTATAATGTATCTACAAAAGGCCTCATACTAAAACTTTCCTGTGTTGTGCATGGGACCTGTCACCGATAGTCTAGCTATATTAACGGTTCCATTTTGCATCTAAATTCTGAATAATGTTTGTTAAAATTTTAGGTGTTAAAGTATCCTCTCAGAGAGACCCTTAGGGAAGTTTGAACTAATCCGTGGCTTCTTTCCCATTTAAAATTCCTTCTCTTGACTTTATAATTTCTGTTAAAAGCTAAACAAAGCAGGTGGTTCCTTCTGTTACCAATAGTTGGCAACTTCAAGGCCAAAAAATCTGTTTAATAAAAGGTAATTACCTAAATGGGAATGCGGGTCCAACCTAAGCAATGGGAATGAATAGAGATGTGGAATTCTCTACTTCACATGGTGGTGCTGTAGGTTGAATGGGTGCACAGCTGGGCAGAGCGGTGTGCTTATAGGAAAAGTAGTTGACTTGTCGTTTTGACCAAGCCTTTTAAGCTGACGCCAGATTCTGTGCCTCAGTTTCGTGGGATCAGAAAGTCACATAACAACTTGGCTTTCAATACACTTGTCAACCTAAGCCCAGGCACCATGTTATTCATTTGATGGCAGACGGACATTGCAGGGGGCTTAACAAGTATGATCTTTTTCCATTTAACTAACTTCTTTTTTTTTTTTTTAAGATTTTATTTATTTATTTGACAGACAGAGATCACAAGTAGGCAGAGAGGCAGGCAGAGAGAGAGGAAGGGAAGCAGGCTCCCTGCTGAGCAGAGAGCCGGATGCAGGGCTCGATCCCAGGACCCTGAGACCATGACCCAAGGTAAAGGCAGAGGCTTACCCCATTGAGCCACCCAGGCACCCCCATTTAACTAACTTCTTGAGGAAGCCTGGATATAATCAGAATCATGATTGGTGACCTTCAAGTCAGAGCCAGGAGAGAGAGTTTGGATATCAGGGGGCACTGAGATCAGCCTTAACTGATCTCTGGTAGGGGTACATCCGCTGAGCAAACTCAACCTTCAAATTACCCGGGACAGGCAGTTGGGCGGAGCTGGACGGTCCCCTCCTCGAGTGTTCTGTTTCTCACCACTCAAGTTCTCAGTTTTCAGACTGACCATCCTGCTTCTCTTTCTGCAGATATATAAATAACACTGGTTCTATAGCAGCATTGAACAGGTAATTATAATTCAACCACGACTGAGATAACATTCTGATTCCTTAATAGAAAAAGCTCACGGGGGGCCCCCATTTGCAAGTCGATTTCACAATTACCTTACTACTTAGCATAACCTCTATAAAAGCTGGCATCCTGGCGATTCCATTTCAGCTACCAGGCACATTTAAAGAAGCATGGTCTGAGGAAAAGTCCAGTGATCTTATCGGAATCTTTGGGAGTGCATCAGAGAGGATTCATTTCATAAGCCACAATAAAAATATCACAAGATTCTCTCGTCCTGATCTTCTGGTCTTAATATCTCAGCTCCTTTTTAAATGGGTGAACTTTAAGCTGTCCCCAAGCCACCTCAGGTGTTTTTTTTTTTACTTCATTTCTTTCTTCCTTTTCTCTGATTTTTCCCCATCAGCTCTATGCCTTGTTCCCTTTCCAAGTGCAAACTATTTGATACAGTCTGAGTCTGCAGTTCAGCACTCTGCCCCTTTCTCTGACGCTGCACCTCAAAGCCTGTGAACCAGCTGGCCCAGAGACACTGACAGGCCAGTGCGAGCTCAGCAAAAGGACACGAAATTCCCTCTGGCTCACAGTGGGAGGCCATCAAAGCAGCTTTCTCTTTATCTAGCACTAGCTGGAGGAAAGACTGCAACATGTAAATTTTAACGTTTATTTTCTTTTTTTCCCCCCCTCTCATCTAAATTCTGGCATCTCTTGAAGGCAGTTGTGCTCTGAATAAGTAGGTCTTCTGGTTCCTTCCCACAGATGCATGCCGGGGCTCGAAGTATCTGCTCAAGTACATGGAGGCCTCAAAAGAGGAAAGGGAACTCCTTATCTCTGCTCCTTACTGCCCTCCCTGCTCAGCCTCTTCCCCTCTCTCGAGGTTTCTCCCAGACTCATCTGGAACACCTCCCCAGCCACTGCCTTGCGTGGGTGACAGCCCGGGCAGAAGAGAGAGGAGGGAGTCTGCCTCTAGCTGCACAAGGGTGAACGCAGGCTTCCTAGTGACTCCCTGTTGTACTTTTAACCATCTTTGCCCAGAGTGTGCTCCATTCCACGGCTGCTCCTTCCTATGCTAAGAGCCTGCAGTTTCATAATGTTGCAAAACTTCCAGAAAATACTTGCCAGGAAAATATCTAATTTACAGAAAGACAATGAAAATGACTTGCTAGGCCTCCCAGATAGTAGAGGGATCTGGAAACCTTCTTAATGAATCGAGATCACTTCATTCCAGATGTCTCTTGAGTCACATCCCTCCTGAATGGATCGCTACTGTCAGCTCATTATGCTTTCCCTGGAATTTCCCCTTACCCCAGCTTTTCTCCCCAGAATGAGCTTCCCATGATTCCTTCCCAGAGTTAGCTTTTTCAGCTCTGTTCTTCTATGCACGGCAACAATGGGCAACAATTAATTCCACAGGGGCTAATGTCTCCAACAGAAAGATGCTTCTGGTTCTCTTGACTGATCGCTAATGTGTTTTCGGTGACCTATTTTACTGCCATTGAGATCATGAGAGCAAATTCAAAATGCATGTGAGTGAGAGATTTGTGCAAAGAGAACATGAGAGGGGAGCAGGTTTCCCAGTCAGGTATACTTGTCTATTACATGTCTTCATCACGCCATGCTCTAGGCTTTGGAGATGCATTGGCCAAGATTTTCTTTTTTAATGATTTATTTATTTATTTGAGCGAGAGAGATAGGGGGAGGGGCAAAGGGAGAGAATCTCCAGCTGACTCCCCGCTGAGTGTGGAGCCCGACGCAAGGCTTAGTCTCATGACCCATGAGATGATGACCCGAGCCGAAGTCACGAGTCGAATGCTCAACCACCTGAGCCACCCAGGTGCCCCTGCATTAGCCGAGACCTTTGTCCTCAAAGGGCACGTAGTTTGCCTAAAGGGAGAAGATATGTTAACAGTTAAATGTGTAAGTGTTGAAGTGCTCAGGGTGCTAATGCAGAAAGACCCACAGCTTGTAAAGGGAGAAAAGAGAAAGTGGGAGTGATGAATTCTATTGAAGGGAGCAGAAAAGGCATCTGTACTTGTCACTACCCTTTGAGTCACAAGTGACAGAAGCACCACTCACACTCGCTTAAGCAAAAGGGAGGTGTGTTAGTGTACATCATTTCGGAAGACCAGGGGTGGTTCTGGCTTCATGGGTAACTAGAGTTGGGACCCATTAGTATCATCAGGATCCTTCTTTCTCTGTCTTTCAGCTCTGCTTCTCTCTGCATGTTTGACCTTTTCCAACATGGTTGCATTTCTTCCATGTGGCTTGGAAAAATTGCCACTCAGATGTGCATTGTTCCAGCTTAAAACCTTAGTGGAAAGGGAGCTTTTCTCTCCTAGTATTCATGTGTCTATTTCTTATTGGTCCTGCTTGGGTCATTTAGCCAGCCCTTGGCCCAAGTGGTATTGCACTGAGTAAGGTAGAATGATTAGCTCAGCCTGTGCCACACACAAATCCTTGTGGCAGGGACGCGCCTGGCTACATCTGATTAACTTAAGACTGTCATACCCACCAGCTCCATTTACGGTGAGGGTATGTGAATTCTCTGAAGGGAAAGAAGACTGGGCAGATGGTTACTCTAGTTTCATTGATATTTAAACTATATTGTCAAAGAGGAATACTTTTAAAAAAAAAAAAGATGTCATGTATGTGTGTATGGATTTGGAAAGCTCGGGCAGAGGGAAGGGCAGAGGGAGAGGGAGAGAGAGAATCCCAAGCAGACTCCATGTTGAGTACAGACCCAGTGCAGGGCTCGATCCCATGACCCTGAGATCATGGCCCAAGCTGAAATCAAGATTCAGATGCTTGACCGACTGAGCCATCCAGGTGCGTCAGTACTTTTTTTTTTGCCTGATGAAGAAGTGAGGGAAAACTTAGTATTTGCCATTGCAGGCAATGGGAGGGATTCTGGGATTTGAGGCAAGTGATGGAGATACACTTCCATTTGAGAGTGTCACTCTGGCAGCCGTGCAGAGGGACTTGTTCAGAGCCAAGACTCAGAAGCAGGGAGACTAGTGAGGACACCCTTCCCGTAATGCAGATGGAAATTGGATGTAACAGGTAAGTGCCAGAGAGCTGAAGATACTGATGTAGAACATTCTACATGTGCAGGTGAGGAGATAAAGGAGGGAACATTAAGGTAGTGATAAAGTTGTATTGGGGAAGCAGAAGATGTGGAAAATGACAAGCAGAACCTACAGGAACCGGTCTTTCAAAAAAGTGACCTGTCTAGTATCACTGCAGTTCTGACTTGAGTAACGTCATTGGTTGACATGAAGACTGGGAAGAACAGACGTGAGGCTGGGGGAGGAGGGATGGCCAAGATGGTGTTGAGGGAAGTGCTAAGTTTGAGGGAATGGGTATGAACCGTCGGCCATTGGATATGGGAATCTGGAGCTCAGAAGAGAGATCTAGGCTGAAAACACAGATGGGGAAGTTATTAACATACAGTTTTCTGGTCAATGAGACTAAAGGGAATCATGTCTAACTGTCTGGAGTGGGCGTGGGAAGAGAGTGAGTGGTTTTGCCTTTATCCGGGGAAGGAGAAGTCTGGGAAGCAGCAGGTGAGCCAGTGAGAAGCACAGCTCGGATCCCAGCAGCCCAAGCAGGTGATACCCGGAACCCACCAGTGCCCTCTTGGAACTTGCTGGACGTTGGGCTCAAAACCGATAGTATACAGAGGCTAGCTGTGCGTCTTAACTCTTCTGTTGTGTTAGTAGTGGCCTGAGGACCTAACCACATCACTGTGGAGGGGGACTCAACTCATCAAAGATTCCTCCAACAGCCACGGATGTGCAGAGGGTCCCTGGGACGGGGCCAAGCCTGAGTCTGCAGCAGACGGAGCACAGATGTAAACATGCTCGTGCCGGTGCCTGGTTGTATATGTTAACAACTGTTTGGTTTTGAGTTTTAACCTAATAAGGCGTTTCCTCAGGGAAAATGTGAATACGGCACCAGTGGGAAAGTACTGCTTTCCCACTGTTGCCTGTTCCCACTCCAGCACGCTTTGGTCTGTGTGGCTAAAAGCCAGGATGCTGCCTTGCCTACCCGCCCTAGATCCTAGGAGTCCCAAGTCCCACCAGTTCTGGTTCTTGTATCTTGTCCTTTCCTTTCCATTCTGATTGGAACAGCTCTTAGCGAAGATGGGCTTGTTAGTTTACTCCTAAGATTTTTAATGATCTTTTCATCTGGAGGCCAGCAAACTCTGACTGCAGGCTAAATCTGACTTGCCCCCTCTGTTTGTAAATAAAGGTTTATTGGAACACAGCCACCCCCGGGGGGCCCAGGTGGCTCAGTCTATTAGGTGTCTGCCTTCGGGTCAGGTTATGGGGTCCCGGGATCCTGGGATCAAGCCTCGTGTTGGGCTCCCTGCATAGTGGGGAGTCTGCTTCTCCCTCACCCCCTGCTTATACGCGCTCTCTCTCTCTCAAGTAAATATTAAAGAAAATAAAAAGAAGAACAGAGGGGTGCCTGAGTGGCTCAGTGGGTTAAGCCGCTGCCTTCAGCTCAGGTCATGATCTCAGGGTCCTGGGATCGAGTCCCACATCGGGCTCTCTGCTCAGCAGGGAGCCTGCTTCCTCCTCTCTCTCTGCCTGCCTCTCTGCCTGCTTGTGAACTCTCTCTGTCAAATAATAAATAAAATCTTATTTAAAAAAAAGAAGAACAGAACCATACTCATTTATTCATATATTGTCCAAGGCTATTTTCGCACTATAATCACAGTTTTGAGATTGTATATTCTACAAAACCTAACTTATTTACTGTTTGAAAATTTATAGAAAAAGCTCCCATCCCCCCCATTAATCTATCCTATACACCAGTGTCAGATTAATGTTCCCAAAATGCCATTTTACTGTATCACTCTCTTGCTTAGAACCCTGCAATATGCCATTGCCTGTAAGATGAAATCCGAACCTCTTGACCTGGCATTCAAGGCCCTCGATGGTCTAGTCCTAGCTAATCTTTTGAATCATTGATCTCTATTCCGAAGAGCAAGCTCTGCACTTCAGATAGATTTCCGTCCTCACTATCCCTGGAACATGCCAGGACATTTCTACCCTTGTTCACACAACTCCCTTTTCCTGGAATGTGTCGCCCATTAATTTATACCTACCTGATTCCTACCCATTCTTAATGAACTATCTTAAAACCTGCATTGTTTGTGATCATGTCTGTTCACAGTGACCACCAATCAGTCTACTGCTTGGGCATACAAGGGTTCACTGCTTATACCATTGGTAATATTTTTTCTACTCAAGGTATAGTTCCCTCCTAGCATGGTGGGTAACTCCGGAGTGAGGATTTTCTATACGAACAAAGACCCAGAGGTGGGAAAGCCTAGGTTTGCAAATGACCAGACATGTAATTAGAATACTGGCTTAGCCCATTCAGGTTCTATAACAAAATACCATAGACTGTGTGCATTATAGACAGCAGGAATTTGTTTCCTGCTGGAGGCTGGGAAGCCCAAGATCAAGGCACTGGCAAATTCCGTGTCTACCGGGGTCTTGCTTCCTGGTTCAGAGATAACTGTCTTTTCACTGTGTCTTCACACGGCAGAAGGTGCAGAAGCGTTCTCTGGGGTTTCTCATATAAGGGCACTAGTCCCATTCAGGAGGGCTCTGCTCTCATCACCTCACCACTTCCCAAATGTCCCCACCTCCTAATCACTGTTGCTTTGGGGATGACATTCTCATATGCGGATGTCGGGGGAGGACGTAAGCGTTCAGTCTGTAATAGACACGTAACACACAGTTTCACGTGCTCAAGTATGGTGTCTCTGCATCTTGTGTCCATGACATCCTAGATCATGGATCTGGATCTACATTTGGCCAACTACATACATACCTTGACCTCCAGTGGAAGCGAATGATGAAGTCGTTCTAATGTTGAGGAGCTAGTCGCTAGGTTATAGAGAGGGTAGCCAGTTCTGGAGGCCCTTGCTTTATCACCTGGCACTTCCGAGACCCTGGAGAAGGGGGCTCTTCTCATGAGGCCTCACTTTGCCATCCACTGTCATATATCATATGTTCTGACACATACTCTGGGCTTAAGCAGTATCCGTAATGTGCCCCGGATCAGAGTTCTTTGGTAAATGGTGAAGTTCTCGGGCCTCACTTTGGCGGGGAGATTATACCCCTGACGTGGATATCACGTCTCCCAGCGACTGGAGATGAATAAACTAATATTTCTTACAAGTCTGTGCAGTGCCCAGAGGAACTTGGTTGTAACGCAAATCATTGCTGTGCTGACTTGATCATCAGTGGCGCGAGCCCATCCCCAGAAACAGCTACGCCGTAAAATACAGCCTTCTGTTGACACAGAGCACGGCAGCCGGCCTTCTGCGTTATTGTCTTCCCCGGGGTTTGGCGGTCGTATTGTAGAATGCCACTCTGTCTGTCTAGCAAGTTTCTCCCTGCATATGTGAGGGAAGGAAAGGAATCCAGGGCAGTGAATGTCTCGGCAGACTGCCCCACTGTGCACTTTGGAAACAAAATGTGGAACAAGCCAGCTCTTATTAAAGGCTGGCCTTTCTAGTCTTAAATCAGTCATGTTTATGTGATGTCTATTGTCTGCATTTGAGAAATGTGAAGGAGAAAAGCATTAAATTTGTACTCCAGCTGAAAGGTTTTGCTCTGAATACAGGGGAATTACATCCCTTTAGAGCCGGCCTCTAGGCATTACCTAGAAGTAAATGCGATGGCAATAAGCATAAGAACAAGTAACATTTATTGAGCATTTACTATGTGCCAGATCATTGTTCCAAGCCCTTTATATCACCGTCTCATTGGATCCACACCCCACTAAACCCCAGGTTTAGGTACAAATTATGATCTCCTCTCTATGTGAGAGAAGGCTTGGACCCAGGGTTGTAAAAGAACTTGCCAGAGGTCACAGAGGTAGCAAAAGGCAGAGCTGGGAGTTGGATCCAGACAAACCAACTTCAGATTTCATATTTAACATAACCTCAGGGAGCCCCAGCCACCGGCAGTGCCCCACCTGCGCTTCTCACCCAGAGACTAGTTTCAGCAAAGACCACCCATCTAATTTGCATTTTTGGTGATATCCAACAGGAATGATGTGTCCTACGAAACTGGAAATTATGTCGGATTACTTGTGTGTGTGATTTCAATAAAAGAAAGCTAACCTTAGAATCTCCCCGGTTACATTCTGTCATCTTTGCAGCCGATAACCACCTCTAGCTTTTCGTTGGAGACATTTTTATTCTTTGTCTCCAAATTAACACTGCATAGAACATGATTCTGTGAGTGTGTGTGTGTGTGTGTGTGTGTGGAAACCGCCTTTTCTTCTGGATTCAATTGCTGCAGCCCGGCTGACTGAGGGGACTCTCCCACTCGCAGAGCCCACGGCAGGCATGTTAGGAGAAAGCTCCTGGAGGCGGAGGGGCAGGTGACATGCGTGTGTGCCCAGCATGTCTGCGAGTGTCTCTCCAGATGTGAGCTGCTGCTGCTGCTGCTGCTGCTGCTGCGGTGGCAGCGGCCACTGCTTCCGGCCTTAAAATTCCTGGAGCCAACACCCACCTACTCTTACAGGCTCTCTCTCTTTATTTTCAAGGAAAAAAGAAAGACGCAGACTGAAATAGAAGGCAAGCGCCAGCAGCTTGACGAACAGATACTTCTGCTGCAGCATTCCAAGGTAAGTGGCCTATCCCACGAACCTTTTCCATGATTAGACATGCAGATCACACTCCGGAGAGCCGGGCAGAGCCTGCCCTGGTGCGAAGGCACTGCCGCCGACTGCACGAGCCCTTTCTCCTCCAGTCAGGAAACCATCCTTGGGCTTTTCTTGTGAATTCCTCCAGCGCAGGGCATTGTTAGAGCATTTCAGTTTCTGCGAGCAGGAGGAGATTACAGTGTGCATGTGGACGGGTTTGGGAGCTGGTGTGTGCATGTGAAATGTGCTGGTTATATATAGAAACGGGACGAGAATCTCCACATGGTGGGAAAGGCAGTGTTCTGGGGCTGCCTCTCCAGTGTATCAGGTGCCCTGCGTGTGTGTGTTCACAGGTTCCAAAGGATCCGTTGAACAGGCTGTTCTTTTATAGATAAAACACCGGAATGTTTTCTTTCTTGATATGGAGAAAAGGGAGATAAAAGCATCATGATCTGATAAAAAAGAGCAACCCTGTGTATTTCCGGGGATGCATTCATTTTATTTCTACTTTCACAATTTTGTAAGTGTTCTCTCTGAATGAGCAGTTGGTCGAAAGATGGCATTGAAATGATTTCGGTCAGTTGGGTCTCCATTGTACAGAGAGAGAGAGAGAGAGACAGAGAGATGTTTCATTATTTATGTTTCTTTAAAACATAAGGCACTTAAGCATCGTAATTGATTACAACCTACGAGAAAGCTCTGTCACTGTCACAGGGACTCCACGGGCTGTAGCATGTTGCTTTCTGCAGGCTTGCAGAGTACGGTGAACGCATTCCAGCGGCCAGCTGGGAGCTGCTACATGCCGTCTGCAGCTCTGCCCCACTCAAGTTGCTGTGACATTCATGTACAGATTCGCATTGCTCAGAGGGCTGGTTGGGAAGGTGGGGCTGGCTTTCCGGGTGATGCTGGCTGTAGATAGTTTAGATTCTTTCCAACAAGATGAGCCTTTATGATTGTATTATCCTTTCTTCTCTAGAAGATAGCGTTGTGCTAAATGAATCCTTCAGATGAGAGTGATCAGCAAGCTGATTTCAAATAGCAGCATGACCTAAATCTGCTTGGTATATTTATCAGTACACTATCCACTTTAACCGGAGAATGTGTTTAAAAGGAAGTACAGCAGCATGATACTGAGAATATTGCCCATTTATTTTTGCTCTTATAAATCCGTTTATAGACCTTTCTTTGTAGGAGCTTACAGTACATCCCCTACGCTGTTACTCTCTGCTTACACCATTCCTGAGGAAGCACTGAGGGCTAGAGTTAGTATTTTCTTCTTGCGTAGAGGGGGACTTAACACTTAGTGGAACCAAGTGAATTTTTCAAGGTCGCTCTGGACAGAGCTGGGACTGTGGCTCAGAGAAAAGTCAATTCACCCCTTACAAGAGACCAAAAGGAGTTCTTGGTTTAAGGTGGATTTTTTTAATGAAGGGGACTGGAAAAATGAGAGGCTATTTTGACTAGGCAGGCCCTCTCCCCTTTAAGCTCAACATGGTTCCTTGCTTTTGCATTCCTTGAACCAAAAGTCGGGCAATAAACATATGTCAGAAAATTAAGTTTCTTTTTCCCACTTTTTATCATTCCGGATGCCTGATTGGATACCAAGGACTCATTCAGGACTGACGTCCAGCTCAGTATCCATCCATGTGTCTGGCCATCCAGTCAACAGAAATAACAGTAAAAGGACTTAGTATTGCATGTAGAAGCAGTGAGACGCCCTCAGAGACTTGGAAACAAGGGAACCAGTTCTTTATGGTTATCCTGGTAAAATTCTCACATTGCTGGTGTAATTGGCTAGCTGAGGGAACACCCGGCCCTTTCACCTAGGTCATCTTCCTGTAACTTCAAGAGAAAGAACTAGAAGTGATGACAGTTTAATAAATGGAGACCAAGGGGTTGTGATTTTCTCTCTCTGGGGAAAGCCCATGTAGACAGAACAAGGGTAGATCACTAGTCTTGAACCATGAAAACAAAAATGGAAACGACTGCAGGTACCAAGTTCCTGTGCTCTGGTGAGGTGGGGTCTGAGGTAGGTGAGGCATGTCATCAGGCCTCACTTTGGCTCAGGTGAAACTTCTCTCATGACTCTGCCTCTCTTTGTTCTGAGGCCATCATTCCCAAAATAACTGAGTTATTTTGGTGGTGCCTGACTGAGAGATATGATCACTTCAGGCACCAGAAAAGAATATGTTCTACTTTCAGTCAGTTAGCGGTTGACGGGACTTGAATAGCCTGAGTCATCTTCCCTGTGATCATTCAGGTGTGAGCTCAGCTGCCTCACCTCTGGATGGTAGTAAATTCATTGAGGTTATAGTTCCTCTGTGAGCCTCTTGGTAGGGACTCCGCCAGCTTTGTCCTGGCTGCATGGCAGCCGTGTCATCGCCTTGGCCATCCTCGGTGATAGTCATTTTTTTGAGTACCTAGTACGTGCCTGGTACTTTAAATACATCCCCTCAGTAATGGCCGCAAAAGAGATGTTAGTTTCCCTGTCTCACAGGTGAGGAAACATTCAAGAGGTCAGGTCATTTGCCCAGGAACATAGAGACTCCACGTGAGGAAGCCCTGGTTGAACTCTAGGGCTTCTCTACCCTCAAAACCAAGCCTTCGCCAGGTCACTGTTTTCTTTAAATGTAATATTCCATTTTGAATAGTTTGTCTAGAGAGCTGCCAGTTACCATCATCATTGTCTATAACTCTAAGTTACACTTTCATGGACTCCAGAAAATTTAGACCATGCGGAGACATTATTGATTACTGGCAGTTCCTTGAAGTAGAAAATATTAAGAGATATGTCACCAATTAATATTTCTTCCACTAATTTATAAAATCTGAGATGCTCCCTAAAAAAATGACATATACTTAGTGTAAAGTTAAATGGAAAAGCATTAGAATTAGATTTCATGTTTATTAAGATATAGTTCTCATGGTCCAGTAGTCTATGGACATTTTATTCTCATGCAATGAAGTATAAATTATTTAGATAGATTTACTGGTCTCTTGTCAAACCAAAAAAAAAAAAAAAAAATAGAATGCAAAGCCATAGTTTTGATAATAATCACATAGTTATGTGATTAATATTTTTGGTAATTGTAATGTGTAGGATTGTGCAGTGAGCAGTGCCACAAAAATGGAATATTTTTACTTTATATATGGACAATAAACAAATTATGCAATGCAATGAAAGACCCCAAATATTGAAAGAGCTGCTACACTCCAGTGGTTGGGAAACCCCCAAGCACTTTGAAGTCCTCGCCAAATTAAACTCAGATTTCTTTTTACAAGATCCTTAGCTATACTTAGTCTCTAATATTTGTGATGTAAGAATTTCCAAGAAGTGCTCACATATGGGACCAGTAAGTGATTTCAATAGCTGAATTACTCTTTTGCTGATTGTAAGAGAAAGGAATGCATGATCATTCCAAAAGTAAAAATTTAAAGTGTAGGAAAATATAAAGGAAAAAAGATATCAGCTGTATACTGGTCACCCAGATGTCACTCACACAGAGATATATTCTTCTGTACTTTTTCTCTAGTATGTTTTTAATAGATTACGCTCTATGACCCTTATTCATAAGCCTCATCAGTTGGTGATTAAAATGAAATGGTTTTAACATTCAGGTCCAGAATACATTCACCTTTACCTCTTTTTTGGATTTTGATAGATGGGCTGTTTTAAATTCTCATAAAAGGGGCACATGGGTGGCTCAGTCAATTAAGATTCTGCCTTAAACTCAGGTCCTGATCCCAGCATCCTGGGATCAAGTCCTGGGATCCAGCCCCATGTCAGGCTCCCTGCTCAGCGGGAAGTCTACTTTTCCCTCTCCTTGCATCTCCCCACCGGAACTTATGCTCTCTCTCCTGAATAACTAAAGAAATAATTAAAATCTAAAATGAGTACATACATTTTCATACAAACCTTTAATAGTTGTGATATCACAGCTAACATTCTTTTTACGTTATGATTTCTGACGTCGTTGTGGTTCTTGCAAAGAACGTCTCAAACATTCACCTAGGATGTTTCTTATCCTTCAGTCATTTTAACCCATCTAGAATTTATTTTTCTATATGAAATAAGATAGGAATGGCTTTACTTTTTACTGATGGTGAACCAGTTACCCCAACGTGATTTATTGATTAATTCATTCTTGTCCTCACTGACTTAAATGTCTTCTTTATCATATCCATATTTCTCCCTTATACGGAAGTCCACCATTGGTGCCTTCTTCCTCCTCCATGAATCTGCCACTCCTGGGCCAATACCACCCTCATCTCATCCCTCTCGCTTTTTAATATATAACATATAATCCTAGTATGTCATAAGGTAAGAGCCATCATTATTCTTCTATTGAAAAATGCTCTTGGCTTTGTATTCCAGGGAAATAATTATTTATTCTTATTGTTTTTATTATGTGACTTGGGATAATGTTGAGTTTAAAAAATAAATCAACTATGAGATTATACCAGACAGACTAAATTTAATATTCCCTTTGTGCTCTGGGTTGAATGGCCAGAGATTTGTCTATTTTATTGGTCAGTCCAAGGTCCCAGCAAGAGCAGTCAGCATATTTTGCCACATGAATCCCTTTGGAACTGTCACATTTATAAAGGTTTGTATGACAGAGGCAGCACTGTCAGAATCGAATTGTTAATATCATATCTTTAATACATAAGATGCCTTTGAATTACTTATTCATGAGCAGGGAACCCTGACTAGAGGGTTTTTTTTTTTTTCCCTAAACCAAGCTGTGAAAATTGTCATTATATTTTAAAAACCACAGCATTTTCTTTCAAGAAGATTGAATGAAAAAAAAAATCAAAGACTGAATTGTGACCCTACGAGATATTTATTGTCAACCTACCAAGGTCATTTGCTATACAGCCTGAAGGTTCCAGTGGGCCTTGCTGCAAACATGTTTTAGTGTCTCCCGCTATTGTGAACCTTTAGCACTAATTTTAGACTTTTCTTGGTCACTAATATGTTTGAAAGGCCAATTTCAAATGTTAGAGTATTGAATTGACAGGCAGGGTACGCAATGTAAAGGAACTTCACATCCCACTTTTTCCCATCACGTCTCCACTGGCCCTTTAAACAGAGCTTGAGTAGAAGTTAGAACTTGGTTTCTTCTTCTCCTTCTCCTTCTC
>NC_081565.1:22629559-22738513 GCF_022355385.1 Mustela nigripes | reverse complement strand
CTTCTTCTTCTTCTTCTTCTTCTTCTTCTTCTTCTTCTTCTTCTTCTTCTTTCGATTATTTATTTATTTATTTGACAGAGAGAGACACAGAGAGACAGACAGAGGGGCAGGTAGAGGGGGAGGCAGGCTCCCCGCTGAGCAGAGAGCCCAATGAAGGGCTGATCCCAGGACCCTGAGATCATGACCTGAGCCGAAGGCAGAGGCTTAACCCACTGAGCCACCCAGGTGCCCCCAGGACTTGGTTTCTTCTATCAGAAGTCTTGGTTTGGGTTCTGTGTGGACTGAAATCATGTGACGAAAACTCAATACCAAACCAAGATCTCGCCGGGAGTCAATGGGGAGGAGTGATAATTATCATTGTCATCATCATCATCGTCATCATCACTCGATACCGTGGCTTCAGATATCATTTACGTATCAATGACTCCCAAATAGATGTCTCTGGTTCCAGTGACCCCTGAACTCCATGTTCCTGTATTCAGCCATTTTCCTGACGTGTCCACTTGAATGTGTCGCTTCCCTTTATAAGCCTCTCAAGCTTATCCTGCCCTAAATGGAAATGTCCGTTTTCTGCTGTTCCAGCCTTTGTTCTTCCTCTAGTCTTTCCAGTCTAGTGAGGATACCACCATCCACCCTTTTGCTCAAACCAACTGTCTATGTCGTCTTGAATCCCACCCTGTCCCTTGCCCCCCACATCTAATCTGTCAGCAAGTCATGTTGACTCTCCCTCTGAAGTACACCCCGTGCCTTCCATTTCTTCTGCTGCTCCTCCGTTTCCAGCTAGCACACTCTCTCAACTGGTGATGTAATAGAATCCAATCACTTACACTTTGTAATCCTGTCCCTTCCAAACTGTTCTCTTCCTACGGTGCTCAGGAAACTCCTTAGCACGTCTGCAGGACCCCACCAACTCTGGCCCCTGCGCTCCTCTCCATCTCCAACTTGTTCTCCCCTTCCTTCCTCACCCCCCACTCACTGTGGTCCCGCCGCTTGGGCATTCTGTCTGGTCCACAAACGCGCTAAACTCTGTCCCACATCTGGGCTGTTACGTTTGCCGGCCTCTCCCTGTGAATGTCCCTTCCTTGGATCTCAGATCTCAGCTCAAGTGTTCAAGTACTCACAGGGACTTTTCCCCCCTAAAGTGTCCTCTCTGTGTTCCTGTTTGTCATATTGTCCTGCCTACCTCCTGCCGTGCATGTTTCGCAGTCTGAAATTATCTCACATCGTTGTTTATTGGGACAAAAGCTTAGTGACGCTGAGGACTTGCCCATCATCCAGAGCGGTGTCTTCAGGACCTGGTGGAGTATCTGGGGGAATGGATGGGGACACCACTGCTCCCGAGATAGGGATGCAGAGGGAGAGAAGGCTGAGTGGGAGGATGACGAGCTCCTTTTTGGGTCAGGTTTGGCTAGTTGGTGGGAAAGCTTAGGTATTCTCCAGGCACTTGGATAGTCACAGGTTCTTCTGTGGGGCTATTCACAGAATAGATGGGCCAGGACCATCAATGACAGCATCACGTGGGAGCTTATTAAAATTCATATTCTTCGGCCTTACCTTAAACTTCAAGAATCAACATATTGGTGGGGGGGGAGGTGGGAATCTGTGCTTCCACGAGCTCTCCTATCAGCTTTATGCATACTTCCTTTGTCTTGACTTGTTGCCTCTCCTTGACCAAAGTGAAGTTTGACCGTTCTTCACTGCTGTAAGCTAGGATACAGTTTTTTGGTATATGCCGTCTGGACATTAAAAAAAAAGAAGAAGAAAATTTTTTATTTTTAGTGTTCACTTCTGCATGCTCTGCTTGTCACTTATTTCTGAAACACTTAGGCAAGCCAGTAAGGACCAGTACAGTAGGGGGAAATGGGTGCTTTCGATAGGCCTGTGTGAAAAGCACGTTCAAGTGCATTCTAGTCTAAGGCCATAACACCACTGACCCTTAGAGACAACAGGAAGTGATCTGGCGGAGGTTAAGGGAACCTTTGTGGGAAACATATTTGGATTGGTGGTCTGCCCACGCAACATCAAGGCCAAGTGGGAAAAAAATCAACTTTGCTTTTTAATTTTTGTAATGTCCAAACACTTCTGTGAAATAGACTTCTCTGAGACCAGGCCCGCTGTCTTGTTCTGTTAGAGTCTCTCTTCTTGGCTCCAGCTGTTGGGGATGTTTTGGTGACACCATCACTCACTGCCTTATCCAGAGAAGAGACAGATGTGAGGGCACATGTGCTCTCGACGCTCGTGGTCACCAGGCTGCTCTTGTCATAAGTACTGACGGATGGCTAGGACTCAGCTGGAAATGAGTGGTTAGACCCTTTCCTTGGTGGCGGGGGGGGGGGCACAGTGCGAAGGAGAGCAGACAGAACATTCTCAGGAGCAGCCACTGGGTCAGGTCTCTAGAAGCACTGGCTCTAGAGCATCCCTCCTGGGGCAGAGAAAGCTGGGTCTCTCCAAGGCTGCCTTTCCAGAATGTCCAGTCAAAATGGACTCAAAAAGTCCATTCAGAAATGTAGGAATTCGAGCCATTGGAACCTACCCCTCTGCAGCCAGCAGCAGCTTCATGGCCCCGCGTAGCTGCTAGATTTTTCAATAGAATGGTGAATCAGAACCGTTAATGAATTCTTACTGTTACTAAAGTTGGTAATTTTTAATAACTCCTTTTATAGCTTTATCATAAGGAGCTCTTGTTCCTTAACCTCAAGACAAATGTGAACCTCTGGGATTGTCTACCTTTTGCTTATGAGAGTTGTAGAAAGCAAACGGTAGTGAGTATGAGTTCTGTGTCTATAATATTGGAGACATTCTACTCTCTCATTTCTGTATGTCATATTTAATTGGCTTGGAGCCATGCATAACCTGGCTCTGAGTCATTATAAGGGGCTCCTTTCCTTTACCTTGCTCAGCCTGCCTGAGGAGGTCAAACCGGATTCTGACAGAGGTGATGCTGGGAGCCAGAGAACCCAGGGCTTACCCTATGCTTCCACTATGTTGACTGGCTTCATAGCCATGACAGGACCAGGGAAAATCTGGTCACATGCCCTGCTTTGGGGGCACCCTTACTGCCTTCCAGGACCACCAACCTGACCAGGGGACACTCAGCCATGATGCCTAGGGTCCAGCCTCTACAAACATCTAATAGCCACCCTCTGCCATCTAGGCACCATATAATGAAAACCCAAATCAAAAATCCTTTCCCCTACCTTCTTCACCTTGCTCTTTGTTTTAGGGAGTTTCAGCCTGCCTTTCTCTTGAGCTGTTTTCATTTCCCTTGTCAAAGCAGTAATGGCTCCCTCCTCGCCATTGCCTGAAACTCAAAACCTTTTTATTTGGCGGTGGGGGGGGGGGGGGCACCTGGGTGGCTCAGTCAGTTAAGCATCTAATTCTTGATCTCAGCTCAGGTCTTGATTTCAGGGTTGAACGCAAGCCCCATACTGGGCTCCTCACGAGCCTACTAAAAACAAACCAAAAAAAACCCACCTTTTTATTTCACTCCACAATATATTAGTACACTGGTGCAAATGGAGTACATGATTTTAATACCATTTGGAGATCACTGCTGAGGATGGTTGGGAATCATTAAAAAGCTTCTAAGAAGTATGACATCATCTTTTTTATTTTTTAAAACACTTTAAGATGGACGCAATATCTGGTGATCTTAAGAAATTATATAATGAAATTGCAGCTGCACAGAAAAATGCCCTTATGTTTTAGAGATTCATACTGAAATACTCACGGGTGAAATGTCACGATGCTTGTTATTTCCTTTAAAGTGCTGTGGTAAAGAACTTGTGGGAAATAAGGCAAACTGTTTATAATTGTAAAGCTAGGTGAGTTACACGGACATTCATTATCCTGTTTCCTGTTTTTCTGTATGTTCTCAAAAGCTTTTTATAGTCAGAAATGCAGAAATAAATCGCACTGGTGGCTCTCTAGGGGCTGGGCCTGGGGGAGGTGGGGAGCCAAGTCAGAGAGGAGGCGAAGGCAGCAATTCAGGTGACCAGTGACGAGGGGCGGAGCTCGAACCGAGGCACCGCGGCACGGAGAAGGCTGTAGACGGAGAGGGAGAGGTATCATCTGGTCTGTTCTCTTCCCTCATTCCCACAGTCCAAAGTGCTTCGGGAAAAATGGCTGCTGCAGGGTATCCCCGCCGGAACTGCCGAAGAGGAGGAAGCCAGGAGGCGGCAATCTGAGGAGGATGAGTTCCGAGTCAAACAGCTGGAAGATAACATCCAGAGGTAGGTGGTTCCCAGCACCGGCGCCCACCCCCGCCCCTCCCTCCCTGGGGTCTTACAGTGCAGTAACCGCCACTGTCCTCTAGGGGGCCCTTCTCAGTGCCAGCCCCTTTGCCCAGAGCTGGGGAATTCTCTTCCTAAAAACAGAGTACATTGGGGGGGAAAAAAAACCCAAAACAAAACAGAGTATATTGGTATCGTTTAAACGTTTCCAGATAACCCTGAGTTACTACTCTGAACACTAATTACTGTAGGGGCTGTTATCGGTACAGCGATGTTTTCCTGGAACAGTGAGGTGTTGGAAGCAGCTCGCCCCTTCAGTAAATGCCCACCTTTTTTGAGTTCTTCCACCAGCTTTTGTCTTTTTCCTCCTGTGAGTCAGGCTGTTAGCTGTTGTTGCTGCTGTAGTGGGTCTCTTTCCTACATTTGATCAGTCTGAAGTGGGAAACAGTAGCCAGGGGTCTGAGAACGAGAGACGTGCCAAATGAGGGTACCACTGTGAGTTACGTGCCTGAGCTCTAAAATTAACGTTGCACTGTCTGTTCGCCCTGCTCAGAGGGTGAGTTGGGTTCCTTTATGGTTCTCAGCCAGGTTCTGAACATTTCCGTCTGGGAGATAAGTGTCCTTCCTGTGGCCAGTGGTTGGCCAGGCTCACACAGAAGCAGAAACATAGGTTCATACTTGAAAACTGTAGTCGTATCAGGTCCCAGGACACCTAGCCAGAGCTAAGAGAGGGGGGTGGAAAGTGGCAATCAGAGATGCCTTAGAACCGAACCTCCCTATCCATCGTATCCCTCCAAAGCCCGCCTCAAATCTCAACCTCAGGAGCTTCATCTCTTTCTCCTGAGGGTGCAACCTGGTTTAGAAGACAGGGCAAGGCTACTACATCACTACCAGCCTTTAAACCCAAGGATGTATGAGGACTGTGAGAGTCCCTGGGGACTCCAGTACTGTTACCAGAGGGAAATCAGACTGGCCATAAGCCCTAAAGGCCTGGATCCCTATTTGCTTGGACCTTAATGTCCCTTGAAGTGTTCTCAAGAACAGCTTAGCTAAATTTTGCTTATAGAGGAAATTCACTAAGAAAAAGTTTGTATGCGATGTACATATGTTCATATACACACATGTGTATGTGAACATGTATATGTGTGTACATACACGTGAATGTGTGCTCACAAACATGTATGTGAATGTGTATACATATGTGCATACATTATGAGAATGTGTATGCATGCACATGCATGTATCAAACGTGTATGGAAATGTGTCTGTGTACATGCAAGCAAATATGTATACATGTGTGTGCACATGCATGCAAATAGGCATGCATATGGATATGTGCATGTGTGTAAATGTGCACACATGCACAACACGTGTGTGGATATGTGTGCACATGTGTGCATTTATACATTTGTGAGTGTGTATACATGTGTATATTATCATACATATGTGAATGCACATGTTTGTGTACACATGCATGTGAATATAGATACATATGTATACATACATGCATGTGTGTGGATATGGATACACGTGTGGGCACACATGAATGTGACTGTATGTCATGTGTGCACATGCATGTGTGTGGGTATTATGCACGTATGTGTCTATGTACACCCACTTTTTTCTTTAGCATACAAAGGGTAAAGGCTAAATTATTACTAGCCATTTTAGATAGAGAGATCTATACATGTCATTAGAAGAAGAAAATCTTAGTCCTGGGAAGACGGCATCAAGCTTCTGAAGACAAGTGCCTCTAGGAAGTAGGAAAGCTCTTCTGTTGTAGCCCAGAGGTAGGAAGGGGAGAGGCAGGAGCAAGTCACTCAGTGTCCTGAGCCTCGGGAGTTCTTCTCCTCCGAAGCGGCTCAGCTGGCTGTGTCTTAGGCAAGATAAGGGAGCCAGGGATCATTGAAAACATAGACGGTAGGTTGGGGAGAAAGAAGCTGCTCAGAGAAGTGGTTTTGCAGGAAGTCTCGGAAGTTCAAGTCCATGGTGTTCTCAGCTGCAGGTGACCGTGGATATAATACAGCAGCATCGCTTTGTCTCTGCTCTCGTTAGAAGTTCCGTCGTCTTCATTTCTCTCTCTCACTGGCTTTACATACTCAGGACAGATGGGTCTGGTGCCGAGCAGCCGAGCAGAAACTCCCCAACTCTTTGTTGAATGAAGAATTGGGACCTGGCAGGCCACGTATCAGGGGACCCCTGCCTGGCAGAAGAAGCCTGGAAGATTATTCTCCGGGCTAACTTCATGCTAGGAGCCCCGTGGCCTGAGCACAGTCTGTTCGCTACCGTGGATGCAAAGGGAGGCAGGGTACACACTGATGGGCAGAAAATTTTGTTTAAAATCATTTTTCAAACACTGGGTATCTTTTCTGACCAAGGCTGAACCTGTTCATTCATTTCATCCTTTAGGTGTCATAGATGGAAAGCAGAAAGGACTTGGAAAATCGGATAAAATTAGGCCTGTGACCTTTTTTGTGTGTGTGCATGTGTGTGTGTGTTAATGGCATCAGAAAACACAGTTTTCCCACCAAACTCTCAGTTTGGCTTTGGCCTGCGTACACATAGACCATTATTCTGGCCTCACAGGTGGTAACCCTTACCTGTGAGATGAGCCATTACATGGAGGGAGAATCTTATTTTTTTTTAAACTATTATTTATTTATTTGACAGATCACAAGTAGGCAGAGAGGCAGGCAGAGAGAGAGAGAGAGAGGAGGAGGAGGAGGAAGAGGAGGAAACAGGCTCCCCACTGAGCAGAGAGCCCGATGTGGAGCTTGATCCCAGGACCCTGGGATCATGACCTGAGGCGAGGGCAGAGGCTTTAACCCACTGAGCCACCCAGGCGCCCTATGGAGGGAGAATCTTAAATCAAGACTCAGTTTGGGCTAAACTGACCCCCAGAGCGAGGCACAAGAGTTCAGGGCTGGTTTAACATTCACGCGGTCATCCCCATATGCGGAAAAATAAGGAGCATCTCTTCTTATCTTTTGAGTCAACAGAATAAAGAGCTTGCGGATGTATGCAGGCAATCTCTCTGGCTCACTGAAGACCCAGATAGCCGAGCCAGAAGGAGAGAAGTCACAGCAGCCTAAAGGGCTGGGGATGTGGGTGCTTATTAGGCCTGGATTCAGGGCGCATGTCCTTCCAGCACAGTGATGGCTGCTCTGCCTGGCAGTGGTCATTTGCTGGGGGTTGAGCTGTGTTCCCTGGAGCTGCTTTTCTGTAGTAGCAGGACTGTTGCTGGGTGTCATTTCTTCGTCAGGGGCTCTGGAGGAAGGAGCTATTCCCTGGAGATCGGTTTCTACTTCTTCTCATCTTACTCGAAACTTCTCTGTTGCACGTTAGCATCTTCAGGTTCCTGTGCCAAGGGAAGAAAGGAGCTGTCCTGCTTTTTGCCTTAGAGGACCCTGAGCCCCCTCAGGCGCTTTCCTTAGTCAGGCATGGTTTAGTTCACTCTCACAGCCCTAGAGCCACTGGAACAGCCCTAAAGGCTCTTTGGAAGCACGAGCGTCCTGCAGTCTTAACGGTCCATGGGGTTGGGCCATTCTGGCTCTGCTCATTTGGGCTGAGCTCAGCTAAGTGACACTAGGGCATAGGTTGGACGAGTCTTTGCTCTCATCCCCCGGGCCTAATGAGCTGACCATAAGTGTTTCCTTTTACGGCAATGGCAGAGGAGCCAGAGGACCGGGAGGAAACAGAACTGTCCATATGGTATAGCCCCAGCAAGTCACGGCCACCCCCAAAATCAAGGCGGGGAGACAGTCGGCTTTTAGTGGAAGGAACTTTAGAATTGTGTGGCACAGGGCACAGATACAGGGAGGGGTGAGCATGGGGGCTCACAAACACTCTTCCAGAAGCGTGATTATTCAAGAGAGACCTGCAAGCATTAGGGGAAATATAAAAATATAGGGAAAATATAAAAATATAGAAAAGGGAATTCATGAGGAGGAAGATGACCTAAAATTTTATAGCTTGAGAATTCAGAGGGACAGAGAGAAGAGAACACGAGAAAACAGAAGTGGCTTTGAGATCAGATTCAGAATCTAATCTTTATAGAATCAGAATCCTGGACATTGACAACAGATTAAATGCAGAACCACTAAATAAAGGAATTCTAAAGGGAATTTTCTTTGTTTGAAGCAGAATATCAATCTTTAGATCTTTAGATTTGAGCCCATTAATCTAAGTCTCTCCTGAGTGTAAAAGAAATTCTCCTAAAGAGATACATGTGGGGCGTCTGGGTGGCTCAGCCGGTTAAGCGTCCGACTCTGGATTTCAGCTCGGGTCATGATCTCAGGCTTGTGAGATGGAGCCGCATGTTGGGCTCCACGCTGTGTGTGGAACCTGTTTAAGATTCCCTCTCCCTCTCCCTCTGTCCCACCTCCCCTGACTCACTCTCTCTCTCTAAAAAATAAAAATATATAAAATAAATAGGGAAACTGTTTCCAAACCATAGAGTAGATGAGTACCGTTGTGTCCCGAAGGTATTTTAGTCCCTGCTGGTGAACCAAGAGTAGCTCGAAGAACTTAAGGAGCAATAGCGAGTAGTGATCAGAGAGCAGGGAGAATGTGTTCCAGGAAAGATTAAGGAAAATCAGTGTCATTTAAGTTTGGAAAAAGAAAAGGTAATAATAGCACTCTAACTCAGAACCTCAGTGTGGGTCGGTTTAGGCCATGTCTTAATTCCTTATGTCTGAATATTTAATTAATAGTAAATAAATTAATATTAATTCTTGAAGTCTGAAGATAATAAAGACTTCATATAAAGCACAAGAATTTGCGCTTAAATGTGTCTCTTTCCTTAGATATCTTCAGGAAGAAAGAATATGGCCACATTTCCATTTCTGAGTCTACAGTTTTTATAGTGTCCGCAGCTAGGCAACAAATCCCAGGTTTCCCCGGCATGGTTTTTTATAAAAGTGTTATTTGTAAATTGGTGGTTGTTTGGGACGAAGAATGTTATCTCTTTTCCAAGATTATTAGAAGGCCGCACAGATTAGATTTTGAAGAGGGGTAGAGGGAGGGAGGAAGGAACTAGACGATTCAATCCTGGGCCTTAGAATCACCTGGGAAGCTTTTTTTAAAAATATAGATTCCCAGGACTTATTCCAGAAAATTTTGATTCAGTGACCCAGGTAAGGAGCCCTGGAGGTTTTTTTTTTTTTTTTAAGAGTGTTGCTAATCATCTCTGCAGCGCATAGTTAGGTTCAAGAAAGATTGCTGTAAAGGGAAAAAGAATAGAACATAAATAAAATGTAATTCGCTAAGAGCACAACAGAGTTTGCAGTGGGAAAGGAAAGAGAGCTGGTCCCTACAGTGGATAAACAGATGGTTTTGTTGTTTGTTTGTTTGTTTGTTGCACAACTTTTCCCTGGACAATGTCAGGATAGCCCAGTCTATTGGGTTTATTCTTGGCTCTCTAGAAAGCAAAAATGGTCAGCATCGCTGAAAGCAAAATCTGTACAATGATCTCTTTTTTATTTTTTTAATTTCAAATGTCCTATCTTCTGAGTGCTTTCTTTCCTCCTGGAGTGCCAGATTAAGAAAGCCCAAAGATTGTTTCTGGCTTGAGCCCATGGTCAGCTGCCCTCCATGTTGTCCATGAGTGTGAAGGGACCACATGTGGACCTCACATTTATTCTCTTGGAGAATCCTGGCAATTAGATCTGCGCTGGCCTTGTCAACCTCACATCTCTCTAGACCACAAGTCTTGCTGCTTGCCCTGTGATTTTCCTACTTAAGAGTCTCTTTCTAATTTCATCAGCTTTTATTCATGTTTGAAATACAGTGTTCTAGTGCTCGCTTCGGCAGCACATACGCAGAAATGGAATGATCCAGAGAAGATTAACGTGGCCTCTGCACAAGGATGACGTTGAAATTCATGAAGCTTTGAAATACATTGTTCTTAACTTTCTCTGACTACTGAGAAATTTGGGAGAACTGTGCTCCCCCCACCTTGGAATTACCCCCGTGAAGAGGAGAAACTATAGTGAGTAGTAAATGAAACAGAGACAAGCTGTTGTAAAGCCAGGGTGTTAATTCTAGCTCTGTTGTTAACTTGCTGTGTGACTCTCCGCAAGGCTCTTGCTCTCTCTGGTCTCAGTGTCCTCATCTTTTCAGTGAAGACTCTCTGAGGGTCTTCCATCTCTGGTTTTCTAAGAGTCTCGAATTTGGGAAATTGAATAGAGATCCCTTTTCTGAGCAAATACACCTGTGTGGAGAAATGCTACTATTGTAGAAGGAAGTGCTTGTGGCAACAGGCTAGAATTGGGGAGAGAGGTGAAGTTCTCAGGAGACAAAAGCCCCATGGGTGAATCACTGACTCGTCACCACAATGACTGATTCATCTGATCAGCTGTCAGTTCTAAAATATGTCCCATCAAATATTGATTGAATAAAATGTTGAAGTCCCAGCTGCTCACCTCGAGAGGGACATTGTAGCTTTTTAGAAAGAAAGTTCAAAACCCAAGTGGACTGGCTCATTTCTGCTTCTGATTTAAGATTCTCGGAGTGCTTCTGTTGGCCTCCGAACAAATTCGGATGCCAGAATTCACTTAGTTTTTCACATTCTTAAGAGACTCAAAGCAGAAGACTGGAGACATTAGGCAGAAGCATGTGTGTCTTACATGTTGGGATTTTGGCAACGAACAGGATGACAGTCATCCACAAATAACTGTTCTAGAAAAGGCAACCACAGAAATGTTCATTGGAATCACAAAGGATACTTGCTTGGGATTCATTCTGTCCTTCTTTCTATTTTTGACTCTATGGTGCACTGTTCTTCCGCAGAACGCTCACACAGGCGGTCCACATCTGTGCTCTCCCTGCCCGCAGCCCCACCCGCACAGCGACATCTGGCAATCCAGCCCTGTTCTCTCATGCTCTAGGTTCTAATATAAACCATAGAGTGATGCAGTGCCACCACCACTGTGCCATCTCATACTCATTGGTCTCTTACTCACTTCTGGGTCCCTCGCTTTTTGGCTTCCACTTAATTCATTAATTTTCTTGTGTGTGTCCTCATCCTACTCCCATGAAGCTGTGGTGATGATGATGCCCATAATACAGATGGGGGAACTGAGGCTTAGAAGATAAAGTAACTTGTTTCCCCCAATGATCCCATGAATAAGTGGAAAAGTGAGGAGTTGGCTTGGTTGGTACGTAGAGCACGTGACTCTGGATCTCAGGGTCTTGACTTCAAGTGCCATGCTGGGCATAGACCTTCGTCTAAAACAACAACAAGAGTGAAAAAGCAATATTTCAGCTGGGCTCTGTCTAACCCCAAAGCACGTTCTCAAAAATCTGGACGCAAGTTATTTTAAGGTCAAAATTTTTGAGACATGTGGTATCTTGGTCACACTGAAATCACACTGGTGTTCTCCTCGATGCAGCCCTCAGTGTCTCTGCAGGAAGCAGGGTAGCAAATGTGCCCCCACCCCAGAGAAGCTGGGCTTGGGGCCATTGAGAGTAGTCACGTGGTTCAGGAGCCTGTGCCTTCAAGTTCATTCTGGAAGTACAGGCTCCATTTTAGGCTTGGTTCCTTTGTCTCCTTCTGATGCCCTTTACTTCTGAGGGCTCTTTCTTGGCTGAAGAAAGCCTAAGTGTCTGCTACAAACAGTGTACAATGACTTCAGGGGCTCCCAGCATACTAATGCGGAACTGGGCCTTTTGAGTCTAACTGACTGGGTTCGAGCCCTAGTTCTGCATTTGCAAGCTGTTTCGTCTTAGGCACAAAGTAACTCTCTAGGCCTTGAGCCCTGGACCCTGGCCAGAGCAAAACCCATTTGAAGAGCTGTCATACAGACTATATGCTTTTGTGAAGTACCAAGTATAGTGGGTTGTCAGCGAGTAAGAGTAGTGCTTTTGTTGTTGTTTTCTCCTCCATGATTTTGGAACAGGGTTTCTCAGTAGCAGCACTGTTGACGTCTGGGCTGGAGAATTCTTTGTTGTGCGGGGTTGTCCTGTGTGTTGCAGGATGGTTAGCAGAATCCCTGGCTCCTATCCGGGAGATGCCAATAGCATCCTCTACCCCCCATCTCAAGGTCAGGAATGTCTTCAAGCATTGCTAAGTGTCCCGTGGGGCCCAAGTAGCCCCCAACTGATTACCATTATGCTAAAGCCTGGAATTACAGGTTTTGATACGAAGATAAAATCACCCCATCAAAGAGCTTCAGAACCCAGAACCCTAAAAAGATGTATGTGGCACAAAGGCCAGACAGAACAGATGCAGGTGTGGATATGGAGCAAAGGGAACCCCTGTGCACCACTGGTGGGGTTGTAAATTGGTAGAAAACAGTATGAAGGTCACGCATAAAATTAAAAAGAGAACTATCCAAGTGATCCAGTGATTCCATTTCTGGGAATATATGCCAAGGATATGAAAACCAAAGATAACCAGGGTACCCAAGTGGCTCAGTCTGTTAAGTGTCTGACTCTTGATGTTGGGTCACATCATGATCTCAGTCCTGTGAGATCGAGCCCCACACTGGGCTCCCTGCTGGGCGTGGAGGCTGCTTAAGATTCTCTCCCTTCCTCTTCCTCTTTCTTTCTCTTCCTCTGCTCTTCCCCGCCCTCCCCACCTGCATGTATGCAGGCACACACTCTCTCTCTTTAAAAAAAAAAAAAAAATGCTATCTTTTTTTAGGTTATAAACAGGTTCATAGCAGCTCTGTTTATAATAGCCAAGACCTGGAAACAACCTAAGAGTCCATCAGTGGATGAGTGGGTAAAGCAGATGTGATAAACACTTATTCTACTGCAGAATAATATTATTCCAAAATATTATTTATATACATAGTATTATTGTATTATAAATTACATATTTATATATATAATAATATATTCCAATATATTATTCCAATGATATGGAATATTATTCAGCCATAAAAAATAAAGAAATCGTACCCTTTGTGACAACAGAGATAGACCTTGAAGACATTACGCTGAGTGAAATAAGTCAGAGAAAGACAAATACTGTATGATCTCACTTACATGTGGAATCTTCAAACAAACCCACAAAAAAACAGACAAAACAGAGAAGCCCCAAACACATTGGAAAAGAGATTAGGCTTGTGGTTAGCAGAGGCGGAGGGCGGCGGGGAAGGGGAAATTGGAGGAAGGTGGTCCTAAGGTGCAAACTCACAGCGGAGTAAGTACTGGGATGTCGTGTATGACGTGATGCCCACAGCTAATACTGCCGCAGGATATACAGGGAAGCTGTGAAGAGAGTAGATCCCAAGAGTTCTCATCACAAAGAGAAATTTCTTTCTTTTTTCTTCTTTCTTTCCTTTTGATTGTCTAAGAAGATGGATCTTAGCTGAACCTATTGGGGTGATCACTTCACATGTATCTATATGTACATCAAGCCATCAGGCAGTGTGTTCTGAAGCTCATACAGTAACATTTGTCAACTCTTTCCCAATAAACCCTGGGGAAAGATTTATGAAAAGAACATTCACGATTTTCAGTGCAGCATGATGGAAGTGTTTCAGGTGCTTGTAGCAGAAGGTGTCTCTCAAGCATGGAACCACGAAAGTCAGTTCTGCGTTAAAAAGAAACGATGGCCTTTTTCTTTTGCATCCAATGCTGCACTGATTTTGCAAAGGCAGTGATTTTATGACAGCTCATAAAACCATAGACTCTTAGAGCACTCATAATGGAGGTATGATCTGGATCAACTCCTGTCTGATGCTTGAATTTGCAGTGAACCCAGTGAGTGGGAGTCCATTCGTAATCTCTCCCCGAGGCTGAAAGTGACAGGAGTCTCACTTCCTCACAAAGTAACACCCAAGTCCACATTGGAACAGCTCTTACTATTATTACAAAGGATCCTCCTCTGGGATGAAAGTCCTGTTCCCTGCCCTCTTCACTGGTTCTCTGATCCCTGCTCTCTGGGACCACATCGAAAGGTCCCTTTTCACAGACTCTGAAATGTGAATGCTTATGGTTTGTGGCCAGTTCTGGAAGCTGGGACAAGTCAGGAGGGAAACACTCTCCTCGTGCTTTCAGCACGTCAGCATCGCCTGTGTGTAGCTTAGTGGCAGTAGTGGAAACGCCTACTTCCAGGGGCCTGTTTGTGAGAGCCCAAATATCTTGCCTTCTTTGGCTTTTGTGGGCTCCATTATAATTGCCTTATTATTGGTCAGGTAAATTGGGTTAAAGTATCCATAATTATGAAAATAATGGGAGAATTTTGTTCATACACTGAGACCACATAGGAGCCACAATTGGAGCAATGCTTGCATTTTCCAGCCCTTAGAACAATTGCCATAATTGAAGACATTGTGCAAAGTCAACTTTCTTGGCAGCTGGCCCCAGGCTTTTTTGGCTTATGAATGCCATGCCTCAGATCTCCCTTCTACAGAAAATTTCCCCTCTGAAAATCACATTTTTCTGCCCCTGTAGCTGGTAATATGGTCCCTTGTAACCTGTCTGTATTCTTGATGAAACAAAGATGTCAAGCGTCCTGTTGACATTTTCCTAAACGGTTTTCGCCTCCTGTGCGTTGTGAAGGCAGCGGATGGTCACTTGGATCCTCTTCAGCGAGGGCAGTCTGTGATCTTACAATATGGCATCACGACCGTGGAGTGGAGTCTGGGGGCTGTGGCCTGGCAGCCGTGGGGAGGCAGGCGGGCTCTGACCTGGGCGGGAAGCAGACGTGTGTAGGCAGACCGGTTTGACACTCCACAGCCAGGGCCTGGAGCCAAGTCAGTCTCCAAGGCACACCCCTGCTTTGTAGCCCCCTCTTTCCATGACTGA
Organism: Mustela nigripes; assembly: GCF_022355385.1. Classification (NCBI taxonomy): domain Eukaryota; kingdom Metazoa; phylum Chordata; class Mammalia; order Carnivora; family Mustelidae; genus Mustela; species Mustela nigripes. The sequence continues at coordinate 22,723,523 of NC_081565.1, read as the reverse complement.
GGCCCCAAGAGAAGAGTTCAGTGGGTTCGGAGGCTGCTTGAGACTTGTCACGGCAAGTCCTGCGTCCACTGGCCTTGCCAGTTTTTCCTTCCCTCATCTCTAGCCTCGAGTTCACTACTGCAGTGAATGGGTCAGGGCATGGACCCACTCCCATTCTAGGGTTCCAGTTCCCTAGCAAACTCATGCCAGGACCTGAGAGGAAATGCCTCCCTTTTTTCTCTCACCCAGAAAGCAACTTCTGACATCAGGGCTGCTTTGGCTCTCTTCCCTACAATGTAAGCAGCAGACGTGGGGACTTCAGGCCAGGGGAGAGGGAAGGCATGAACAGTAATAGGGGAGTTAGGTTGGGGCACATCTATGAGAAGGGCTTGGCCTACATCTTCCTTCCTGTCCCTTTTCTGAGAAACTCTTTTTAGCCCATTTGGAGCACATGTGCCATTATATTTGCAAAATGAATAATTCGGGTTTATTGTGCTCATGGATTCTTATTTTTAATTAAGTATCATTGACACACTTGTTACATTAGTTCCAGGAGGACAACATGGTGATTCAACTTCTCGATGCCTTATGCTCTGTTCACCTCCATTGTAGCTGCCATCTGTCACCATACAGCACTGTGACAGCTCCGTTGACTATATTCACTGTGCTGTGCCTTTTATTTTCATGACATAGTCTTTCCATAACTGGAAGCCTATGTCTCCTGCGCCCCTTCGCCCATTTTTCCCCTCCCCCCACTCTTCCCCTCTGGCATCCATCAGTTTGTTCTCTGTATCGATGGGTCTGCTTCTGTTCTTTGTTGTTTGTATTGTACTCTCGGATTCGAAGTCAACAATTCGAGCAGAGAACAGTGGGGATGACCTGTCTCTGCTCCTGTGGGGCCTCAGGTGAGAAGTCGCCCATGGCTGGGGGTGACTCCAGGAGCTGCATGCTGAAATCACCTGGGGACTTCTTCACTTGCATGCCTAGGGCCTGAGCTAGAGTGACCCAAAGACTGGGACTAATGTCCGAGGCCCCTCCACAGGCATGGCCTTCTCAGCACACAGCAGCTGGGTTCTGACAGGGAGCCCAAGGGGGAGTGTCTGGAGAGCAGCATTGCAAGGGACCCAGCTGGAAACTGCAAGACGTCTTCTATCTTGGCCCTTTGGAAGTCACATAGCATTACCTCTTCTGTATCTTACTGGTTTCACCTGAGACGCTAAAGCCAGCTCAGACTCAAAGAGAAGGAAATTAGATTCTACATCTTTTTTTTTTTTTTTTCCAGAGAGCATCATTCGACTAACCTCTTTCATGTAGAAGTGGCTTTTAAAATATTTATTTAAATTCTATTTAGTTAACATATACTGTATTATTCATTTCAGGGATAAAATTTAGCGATTCATCATTTGCATACAACACCCAGCGCTGGTTATAGCAAGTGCCCGTCACGCGGTTATCCCCTGCCCCATTTCTCCTCCCCGCCAACAACCCTCAGTTGTTCCCTAGAGTTCAGTGTTTCTTAAGGTTTGTCTCCCTCTCTTTTCATCTTATTTTATTTTTCCTCTCCTTCTCCTGTCATCTGTTTTGTTTCTTAAATTCCACATGTAAGTGAAATCATATGTTATTTGTCTTTGACTGACTGACTTATTTCACTTACCACAACACCCTCTAGTTCCATCCACTTTGTCGCAAATGGCAGGATTTCATTAGACCGTTTCCTGATGGTGGCGGGCCACCCCTTGAAAAGACACCAGGTGGGTTCCAGCCTGGTTTGGCCCCTCAGCCGATGTCCTTGGGCAGAAACAAGCTGGGTGAACATGCCCAGTGGCCCCGCCCTTTTGTTGGTCTCCACACAGCCCCTTCTTATTGGTCATCAGGGTATTCCCAGTCTCCCCCCTTCTCACATGATCTCGGGTAAGTCCAGACAAGATGGACATGAAGCTTTTTATAGGCAGGTGGGGAACACAGAATTATACATGGGAACCACCAATTGCACAGTGGTGGGAAAGGTTTGATCATGGGAGTTCAGAAGGTTCTAGAGGAGCATATAAGGGGAGGGTACTTAATACTCAGGTTAGGGAGTACAGGTAAGACTTCTTAGTGAAGGAGATGTTGGAAATGCTTCTCAGGTATTAGACCAGTGATTTTCTCTTTTTCCGTCCCATCGCATCCCTTTCCATTACATTCTGTTGGTTCTTAGCCAGGATGTAAATTCTGTGAGAACAAGGACTTGATTGGTTGCCTCCTAGATTAGTTTTCTGAGACTCTATAACAAATTACCACAAACTTGGTGGCTTTAGACAACAGAAACTTCTTTGCTAACCATTCTAAAGGCCAGAAGTCCAAAATCAGGGTGTCTGGAGGGCTGTGCTCCCTCCAGAATCTCAAAGGGAGGAGCCTTTCTTGTCTCGTCCAGTTTCCAGAGGCTCCAGGTGAGCCATGGCTTCTGGCTGTGTCCCTCCTGTCCCTGCCTCTTCTATGGCCTTGTTTTCTCCTCTTCTGCCTCTTGTAAGGACACTTGTCATTATAAGGTCCATCCAGTTATTATCAGATGAGCTCATCTGAAAACCCTTAAATTAATTGCATCCACAGTGACCATTTTCTTTTTTCAGATAAGGTCACATTCGCAGATTCCAGGGATTAGGGTATGGACTTAGGCTTCTAGAGGCCACCATTCAACACATGACACGACACCCCCTGTGTGTATCCCAAGGACCTAAAATTGTGCATGATGCCTAGTAGGTTGTTTAACAAATATTTTTCAATTTAACTGATCTACCTCGGGCTTAGACCATCCATAGGACTGTCACGAGGACCCTAACCAACACTTCCATGTCGAGACGGTGCAGAGCTGTGGTTTGGGGCCTGAGCATCAGCATTATACTTCCTGGGTTCAAGACCAGGGACTCCCCTTGCTGCCTGTGAGCTCTTAGGCAAGTTCCTGTACCTCCTCTCTGCTTCATTTTCCTCCCCTACAAAAATGAGATGATAATAATAACGAGGTGAACTTTCCTGGGTGGTGATGGTGGTTAAATTAACACAGGCAGAGTGTTTAGAAGGTTCTAGGGACTTGGTACCCAATAGACTCTAGCTTTTACTATTAATCCCCTTCATTATTTATCAGTTATTACTATTATTTATTAAAAATGAAACTGATGTGACAGTGTACCATATGTAAATAATCCCAGCTGTTGGGTTTTACCAGACCCCCACTCCACTCTCAGAAATAGCTGAGAGGGATGCCCCCCCCCCCCACCGCTAAGCTTAGCGCACTGTCTCAGAAGTCAGCTGCCACCAGACCTACAAGTCCAGTGGCAACTTGGAAGTGCCAGCCCTCATCGCTGACAGCTCCGGGCCGTGGAAGGAAGGGGGGATGGGAGCACAGCCCTGAAAGTGGGGTGGCTGCTGCCTTACAAGCGTGAGAAGCAGCTTCTGTCCCCAGGGCAGCTGCCCGCCTCCCGTCCCTCACCTGTCGGGTTCCCTCCTGCCCTGTGATCAGCTCCTGTCTGTTCCCCTGAGGCCCTCAGCAGGGAAGCCAGGGCTGCTCCGAAGGGCCAGGCGCTGTCAGCTGCAGGGGAGGAAGATAAAGACCAACTCCAAGGGCAGGAGAAGTAGGACGGTATGATAGACGACGGATTGGAGAAGAATCCAGATCAGGGGTGGGGCAGACCTGGTTGAATAGGACGAGCAGCAGGAGTTATCTCAGCAGGTGGATAAAATAAATAAAGGGGGCTTCGTGTTTTCCAGTTGCTTATTTAAAAAAAAAAAAAAAATCAGAGCACCAGGGTGCTGCGGTCCTTAAGTGTCCGACTCTTGGTTTCGGCTCAGGTCAGGACCTCAGGTCGGGCTCCGAGCTTGGTGTGGAGTTCGCTTGAGATTCTCTCCCTCTCCCTCCGCCTCTCCCACTCATGCACGTGTTCTCTCTCTCTCTCTCTCAAATAAAGAAATAAATCTTTAAAAAAGAAAAAAAAATCATCTACTTGTCTGAGTGATGCTCACCTCAGGTCCTTAGGAGGCTTGCTTTGTTCGAGAAAAATGGCTAAACCCAGGGTTGTTCAAAATATGGTCCGTGGCTGCTGCTTGTCAGACAACTGTTCATTACTGGTCTATGACAAGATAAGGACAGAAATTGCCAGTTTGGAAGCTTTAATGGCGATTTGATATTGCCATGGCAACCAAGGACCGGGGTGGGGTAAGGGGTTGATCAGTGGACCTGTCTCACCAAACAGGCTGGTCTGGGTGTTGCCTCACTCCCGTGGTGAGTGGCATGCATTGTGAGTCACGTGCGAGTATTGGTGTGTGAGAGGTTGGGATTGAGGTGGGGGAGCCCTAGTCCCTGACCACAGAGAGTCTGACAAGTCCTGCCCCAACTCCGATGCAGAGAGATGATGTGCCTCTAAACCACATGTTTTGCCTGAATGCTTAAATATTGTCATTGCCATCTTTGGCCATCATTTATCTTTAGATTTAGGAAAGAACTGGGAAGGTCCTTAGAATAGCCCCTCCCCACACTTCTCACCTTAAAGGTGAGGAACCCGAGGCCAGGGCAGCCCATTGGACTCCCCGAATGACCCCGCCAGCCAGTAAACTTGAGCTACACGCGGGTCCCCTGTGCTCTTTCAAAGCTGCTGCTCTTTTCCTGCAGCCAGTGCAAAAGCACATTTTAGTCCCTAACAAGGAATCACAAATTCCAAATTAACACCCCAGAATGATATGGCTTTTTCGGGTGCAGCCGGTTTACAAACACAGCTCGGGCCTTCCACACAGGGTCTTCTGCGGGTGCTGTGGTCTGTTCTGTTCGGGCAAAGGATGGGAATCCAAGACACTGACATTTTAATCTTAGCCACCGAGATGTCTTAGTTTGTGATCTTGAGAAAATCAGTTAATGTCCCAACTGATTCTATAAATAGGAACAACAATAAAAGTTGCTTTCCTTGGGAACATCCTAAGAATTTTCGTCAGGCTATAAAAGGAGTCCCAGAGAGACGGTTTGGTCCAGGAAGGCAGAAGTAAAACTTGGCTCTTTATTCTGGAAGACTGTCCATGGTTTAAATAAATCATGTGAAGCCGGGGGGGTGGGGGACCTTTGTCAGTTGGCTTGTTCAGCCCTCTGCCTTCAGGTAGGATGACACTTCCGCCTTTTCTAAGTGATGCACATTTCTCCTATTTTTCAAGAAGGGAAAGTTAAGTAGCTTTTCCTTTGGCAAGTGCTGCCACGGTCACGATAATATTAATGGAGCCAGTCGGGGAGGAAGTCCGGCTTCCTCAAGGCACAGTCCCTGCAGATGGAGGATCAGAAGGAAGAGCCTCCTATCTCAAGGATGGCGGCACTTAGGTTCTATGTCGAGTGGAGCCAGATGCAGTCCTGATAGAGAACATTATTCAGATGTCCTCAGGCTTTTCTTCAGATGGTATAATTTCACTGGCTTTCAGAGGCCCCAGCTGGCATTTTCTCCAGCCAACTTTTGCTTCACTTAGTAATTAGCTCCAAGGTCTTTTTGTCACTCCTTAGATGTGAATCCCATGCTAATAACAGGTGATGGGGATTTTCCACAAGGTTTAAATATTCACCACGCAACCTCTTAGCACAGAGCACGGAGGCCAGCCTGACATCCTTCACAGGGGACAGAGTGGTGTGGGGACAAGAGCAAATATCCCTACTGGTTTCGAACTTTTACATCCCCTCAGACTGATTACTTCGTGTTTTGTATTTCAGTGTCCTCACCTATTAGATGGAAATTTCATAGCACATACTTGGAGAATTGGTGAACTAATACACATAATGAGTTAATACATGGAGATATGCTCAAAATGGCATCCGGCAGTGATGGTAGATGACCTTGTCTATCGTGGCCCAAAACCTGTATTTGCTTTGAGCAAATGGAATGATTCTCAGACCAAGTGTTTTCACTCTCCATTTATTAGAGGGGGGTTTAATTTGATTCTCAATTATGTTCCAAATCACACTCACTGTGTTCAAAAAAGAAATATAGATACATAGTTGTGGTTTCTTCTTTTGGAGGGGGCGTGGGAAGGATTCAGCATTGTCATCTTAAAGGTGACCTTCGTGCCTCACTCTGCTCATCTCTCACGAGAATTCCATTGTGTTTGCCACTGGCTAGCTCCATAAGACAAGGGAGGAGCCCACTTACTGTTTAGATGAAGTGTCCTTTAGTCACGGGAGTATGGGAATTTGCATTAAAATAAATTATAGGTAATCGCATTAACAAACCAAAAAAAATGTGATTTGATAGGGTAAAATATAGTTTACTTACAAGTCCTATGAAACCTGTCTGTGACTGTCTCAGATCTCTAAAGAGAATTCATATGGATACACCTTTTTTATTTTTTTTTAAAGATTTTATTTATTTATTTGACAGAGAGAGATCACAAGTAGGCAGAGAGGCCGGAAGAGAGAGAGAGAGGAGGAAACAGGCTCCCCGCTGAGCAGAGAGCCCGATGCGGGACTCGATCCCAGGACCCTGAGATCATGACCTGAGCCGAAGGCAGCGGCTTAACCCACTGAGCCACCCAGGCGCCCTGGATACACCTTTTTTTAAAAAAAATTTAAACAAAGAGGTCACATAAGCAGTGGTACCCTACTTCCTTTGCAATAATTATATCCTTCATGCCTTCCCCAGGTCATAGCGATATCAAGGTCAAGCTCCCACTATTTCAAGTAAAAGTACCATTTCACCTATGCACACAGAGTTGCATACAGACTCCTGTTTTTCAAGTTTTCTTTCCATACCATTTTAGAGATGAGGACACACAACTCAAAAGTCCTCTCTTTCTGAGCTATTTGAAGATATATTTTTGCAACGTGCTAAATTCATGGCTCTGCTTTTATATATGTTAGAAATATCTTCTGCCTGGACTCGTTTATGTTCACACTCATAGAAGCCAGCAAGTGTTTCCTTTATTAGGATGGACTCAACATTGCTTATTGAATTATTGCACCTTTTAAAAGCCCATCAAAAGATTAAATTTTAGGAGTCTTGGTAAAAACAAGACAATCAGGGTGAACGAGCCTAGGACTGTGTAGCTGACTTGGGAACAACCATTTCTTGTGGTATCATCTGTTCCCAGGGCTTTCGAAATGTGTTCTTTCATCCCACTTTCTTCCCCCTGAGCTATCCATACAGCCACCCACCTCCTGTCTGTACCCAGTTGGATCTCCCCCAAACACCTAAAACTCGGCATGTCAGATATTGAATTGTTTACTTTCTCAAACCGGTTCCCCCTCTTTGGTTCTTTGTTTCATGGAAAAGCACCACGGTGTACCCAGTTACCCAAGTCTAAAACCAGGGCAGCATCCTTGATTCTTCTCCCTGTCTTGACCCCATATCTATTCAGTAATTTCCTATCACAAGTATTTCTGGAATCCTTCCATTCTTTCCTGTACACTCCACCGTGACGCGAGTCCAAGCCACCATTATCTTTCAGGTGGATTGCAGCAACCCTGTCTCACGCCATCTCCCTGCCGCTGGCATTGTGTCCTATCCCAAACTCCACCCAGCCACCGGAAGTCTCCTGCAGAATTTCTATCTGATGGCACCGCTCTCCAGTTTAAAGACCTTCACCCATTCCCCTTGGACTTTAAGATAAAGTCCAAACTCCTTATTATGGCTCAGAGAACCATTTATGATATGGCTTCTGCCTACTTCTCCCGCCTTATCTCCCATAATTGCCTCCTCTTCCTCCCATTGCTGGCCACCCCAGTACTTTCTGCAGCTCCTTGGAGGAACCAAGCTCTCTCTGGGTCAAGTTCTTTATACATACTGTCCCTTCTGCCAGGAACTCCTCAGCTCCTCTTTACTTGGCTAACTCCTCCTGACCCTTCAAGCCTCAGTTAAGACTCTACTTACCCAGAGCCTTGAACACTGGTTCAGTGTCTCCTATGGGCATTTTTAGCCCAGAACTTAATGTATCGTAACACACGTGAGATTGTTTTTTGCTCTCTCCTCCTCTAGCTTCAGTTTCCCGGAGGTGAAGAGCATGTAGTGTTTACTTTTGTATTCACAGATCCTAGCACACTGCCTGGGACAAAGGGCTTTCACTTATATTTAATGGAAAAGAGGAAGAAAAGACTGAAGGCAGCAAAACGACACACTCACAGTCACTCTGAGAATAAACCCTAGTAATATTTCTCTTTGCACAGGCATTTCCAACTGCAGCTTGGGCCTTTGTCTCTATTCCTTTGATTGACATGTAATCATGAAAAGGAAAGAGTATTTTCTTGAGAAGGCTTTCCTTTACATTGAAGTATGGACAAGTACTGCTGTGAACAAACATCCATGCTCACAACTGATTGCTCTATGGTGGTTGACATAACATTCATCTGGAACAAGATTATTAAAAATAGGTTCATTGAGCATAATACCTAGAAGTGGTAAGGTGTAGGAATTGTAGAAAAGGGGACTGAGTCCTCTCTCTTGCCTTTATGAATCCAACAGTCTAGGTGCCTGATGGCTGGTGTACACATATGGCAGTTGCTGGGATATATCATACCTGTTCTCAACATAGTTCAGAGAAAGGAATGATCATTGAGGGGCTTAGGGTTTGGGCTTTTGCTCCAATGGGATTTCTAGGACTGATGCATTCACTTAATAATCTGTTATTGAATATTTATGATGGAAGCTGAACTAAGTTCAAGATAGGCAAATGAAGGTAGACACAATTATTTATAATCCACTTAGTTAAAATGGGAGACAACTCTTTAACGTCTCTTAACTTTGAATATTCAGAAATTTCCAGAAGCTTCTGGACTTAGGTTTCTATTGGTCTTGAATTTGATGTTAGAAGGTCCCCTTCCAGGCGCCTGGGTGGCTCAGTGGGTTAAGCCGCTGCCTTTGGCTTGGGTCATGATCTCGGGGTCCTGGGATCGAGTCCCGCATCGGGCTCTCTGCTCAGCAGGGAGCCCGCTTCCCTTCCTCTCTCTCTGCCTGCCTCTCTGCCTACTTGTGATCTCTCTGTCAAATAAATAAATAAAATCTTTTTTTTTAAAAAAAAAGGTCCCCTTTCAAGAAATATTTATCACCCAGAGAGGGTTAACTTTGACTCTAGACAGTACACTATCGTCCTAACACAGAACATTTAATACCTGAATGTTGTGAAGCAGTTATGGTTCCACTTTTCAAAAATAAAAGATAGTAGGTCAAATTTAATATGCCTTGATTCAGTAGAAGGAAATTCCAGGCTCGTGGGAAACAAGGTATGAAGGCTGTGTTGGGATGGGCACTGAATGGCCGCCATTGAGATGCTGCAAAGGCTCACGGATATCATTAGATACTAGCAGACTGGAAAGTGGGGACCCTTCCTTGACCTCCATGAGGCCTTGGCCCCTTACAGCCACATGTTGGGTCCCAGCTCTAGAGCTGGGCTTGAGCTACTAGATGATGTAGTCATTAGAGACCGTGGCCACAAGCCTGCTGGAACGGAGCTTAACTGGCGAGGCCAGCTGACTGTCATGGACGCTTCATTTTGACTAAGCTCATTTGGCTCTTCACAGCTCAGCCACCTGTTGTAAACAGCTGAAGGGGGCCTGGCTCCATTGGGAGGTTGTCACTATCTCTGGTATGTTGTCCCTCCCTGGGAAGAGAAGGGTGTGTGGAAACGGAGGACAGTAAACAGTTGCTTCTCTCCCAGAGCCACTCTTTTTGTCAGAGGCAACGGTCCAGGCATGGCCAGGCGCGGGTGGTCCTTCTGCATGGGATCTGCCATCGCTTTGATGACAGGATAGTCTCAGACCTAGCCATAGCGGCAGCTCTGCAGAAAAGACTCAAATAGCAGGCTGGAACCAGATCACAGAGGGCTTTGTACGCTCAGCAGAGGGATTTAGAATTTATTCTAGAAGCCATGGAGCATGACTGAAAAGTTGCAGAGCAGGAGAGTTGTTACAAACCCAGTGTTGCAACTAGAGAAGGAGAGCGGTAGGCGAGTCAAGCAAGGGTAGACTGGGAACCAGCTGGGCACGTGGCCCGCATAGGTTGAACTGAGCGGGCTAGAAGACATTCCACTGACACAAGATGGACCAGGACACAGCACAGATGAAACAGGTCACTCAACAGTCCCGTGATCCTCACTCACACCTGGGCCAGAGGAGGCATTGCAGGAGCTGGCCAGGGCTCTAGAGACTTCCCAGGCAGAGGCATTGCTACACCATGAAGGAAAACTTCCAATCTTGGAACCACTTCTTGCCCAGCCCGATTGTGTGGTTTTTTTTTCCCTTTTTTAGTCTTGGCAACATCGTGGGCCTGAATAGAGTTCTACCAGGGGTTCTCATCAGGGGTTCTTCTTCTCCCCCAGACCCTGGGGTTCCAAAGGCTAAGGAGGGGTTTGTTATGGAAGCAGTGAAAAGAGTACGTTCTTCGACATCAACTGAACTTGGTGTGAATCTTGGCTCTGTGCCTTATTAATTGCCCAGGCCCTTGGGCAAGCTACTTAACCCATCTGCAAAGCAGGAATCAATAACAGGGATCTCATTTGGCAGTTGAGAGATTTAACTTAGATAATATATGTAAATCATCTAATCAGTGCTGACTGCATAATGGGTTCTCAGCTCCTGTTGGTATCCTTTTGTCTTTCTTTCCTAGCACAGAGTTTGTCTTCTGTGGATCCTGTTTCCCTCTAGCCAGAGGCCGAGCCATGATGGGAGGGATGTTCTCAGAACAGGGGCATCCTTCCTTATGAAGTCAGTTCAGCCATACCTCATTTTACTTGGCACTGGCTCCCAGAAAGACTGTACAGTGAATTACCATTTCAGTGCAGGAAAGTAGCTGGATACCCCAGGTCTAGTTTTGCTTGTAGTCCTTTGTTCGCTGAGATATGTCACCACTGAATTCTTTTATATACATTGACTCTGAGTTTAATTCATCTGCCTGTGGAGCGCATCTATGAACTTACTCAGCCACTCCTGAACAAGCACTCACAGTAGAAGACCCCACAACCCAATCGCAGAGCCTGGTAGTCTCTCCCCAGATTCTCACCACGCCCAGGCCCTGGCTGGACTTGGAAATTCAAGATGCCTATGACCAGTTAGCTCTGGTGGAACCTTCTGTCCAGGAGGGAGCACAGTTATACCCTTACACTGGCCCTCATGAGGGGAGAACTTGGGGGAGGAAGTATGCACAAAGTACAGGCCTTGCCTCAAGTCCACAGCTAGCCAGGGTCTACTTTGTGCAGGTCCTTCTGTTGGGTACTGGGGTTCCTAAGATGACACAGGCTCAGGCTCTGTACTTGGAACTTCACAGACTTCATGAACCTCATGGATTAGATGTCATTCCTGGCCTTGGTCACTGGGTTACCAGATGTACCGGGGAAGAGCTGCTCCTTCAGGGAAGTGTTGCACCCCCGAAGGGAAGGACCAGGACACACAGAGTGGAGAAGTGTGCTAAGACCGCCTCAGAGAGGGAGCCACCCTCCGGGGCCTCACTGCTACTTTGCAGCTGTGGGAAGAGCCATGGGCCTCGGGGTCGGTGTCTAACCCAATGACTGGCCTTCAGGACACTATGGACATTGTGCTGGGATATATTGAGATATTGAGATATTGATATATTGAGATTTTGATTCCCAAATAACCACACAGTACCAAATCTCCAGAATGACAGCAATTTCCTCCTAGAAGCTTTATCTGAATTCCCAAACTTACTACCTTAGTTTGTGATCTATGATGATTATCACCTGCCACTAGGTGGCGCCACATGCACACACAAGCCACTTCCACGGAGAGCCCTTGAAGTAGTTTTTCTGGTTTTTTGTTTTGTTTTGTTTTGTTTTTAAAACGTGTACACACACATACATACAGGCACAAAATCTTAACTTTTACCATCTTTGAAGCTGATAACAAATTTACTAGTTTCTCCTTTAACATTCAAATGCTAGAACTTACATTCTCTGAAAAATTGGTTTAACATAAAAAATCTGTGGGTGTTCTTAGATCCTCTGGGCCATAAACTACATGATTAAGAAAGAAATTAGATTTGAATATCTTCTATTAAATAGTATGTTTTGGTTTGCCTTGTAAAATAATCCACACAGTGTTTAACGGAATAATCTTTAAGTTCGAGTTTTTTTTAGTAATGCTTACTTTAAGCAATAGTCTTTAAGTTCAATTTTTTTTTTTTTAAATAATGCTTACTTACTCCTTGACAGGAAGTGTTCTGAGATATTTTAAGTGTTTTTTTTTTTTTTAAAGATTTTATTTATTTGACAGAGATCACAAGTAGGCAAAGAGAGAGAGGGGGGGAGAAGCAGGCTTCCCCGCTGAGCAGAGAGCCTGATGCGGGGCTCAATCCCAGGACCCTGGGATCACGACCTGAGCCGAAGGCGGAGGCTTTAGCCCACTGAGCCACCCGGGTGCCTTGAGATAATTTAAATGTTAACTTATTAGTCTTCATAGTGAAATTAGCTCTTCTGTACCCATCATCATAACCGTCCTATAGACAAGGGAACGGAGATGGAAAAAAGTGGAGAGCTTACTCCATGTTTCAACGAGGCTAATCGAAGTCCTGATCCTGGCTCCTTGGCACTGCATCCTGCTGCCTCCCACTGGCCTAAAACAATCAGGAGGGGCTTAGCAGAAATCCAGTTGTGGGTGGCAGGAAAGATAATCAGATTCTGACTTCTCTTTTTTCCCTCCTTTCAATTTTCTTCTTGAAACCATAGAAACAAAACAGTGCCTAATTGCTACAAAAAGAACTTGGTGTATTACACAGATGTCTTCTACTGTGATTATGGGGATAGTTCAGGGGTTTGTAGGAATGTAAAACTCTCAGACGTGCCCAGGAGGTGTGTGGTCCTTCCCTCATTCACCCAAAAAGTTATTTATTTGGAGATCTCCCAATAAATCCGCCCTGCCCTGTCACAGCTGAGCGTCACCATGAGGTTTCCCTGCACTTTCAGCAGGTGTCTCGCCCTTGGCCTCAGGATCCAGAAATACTAGACAATGGTAGGAAAGCTGCAGAGGCCGGACCACAGCTGAAGGGGAAGATGCCAGTGTTGCCCCTGCATAAGCCAGATCTCCAGCACGAGGCAGATGGGTTTTTAAATCATTATTTTGGAACACAGCGTACTACTTCCGGATCCAAGAGTTTCCATTTCAAGTGGCCAATCATATCATCCCTCCAACAGAGGGCTTTAGCTAAAAAGTGCAAGTCTCTGGATTACACTTTAAAAAGGGCATTCTTCTTCCTTGGACCCGACGCGAGCCACTTTGGTGTGGCTCCTAAGAGCTTCTCCAATTTGGCTTAAGCAATGCTGTCCGACCCGGGCTTTGATCCCTAGGTGTGAATCATTCTGTATCTAGAGGTTCTTTCTCCTTGGCAGGCTCTTGGTATAAAGAAAATTCTGTTTTCCTTCTAGATTTGAAAACCCAGCAGGAGATAGCATTCTCATTTGACTTCTTCATAGGCTAGCTGGTGAGAAACAGAATTCGAGCTGATAAGTCTACAGGGATAGAGTTCATCAGAGAAAGTATGTGTGACTTTATTTGTAGCTCCTTGAGTTTTTGTCTCAAAACCTCATAAATAAAGATCGGGTGCCTGACTTTCTTTATCCTCTGTAGGGCCTCCTTGGGACACTGGTCCACGCAGCAGCCTCCTGCCAGGTTTCTCAGAGCTCTGGCCAAGGGGGCTGATCCACCAAGGCCATTCCATTCCTAGCTGACCAGCCTCTGGGGCAGCAGGAGCATTCATGAGTCAGAGATGGGGGATGTAGCTGTTTCTGCCTCAGAATCCTCTGTGCCCCTGGGGCCCCATAGGGCTCTCTTGATGGCATTTGGACAGATTGTATTATATCTGCAAGAAAGAAAAATGACAGGGGGGCTGTCAGAGGGACTCCTGTGAACGTGCCAAGGGAAACCAACAGTGCGGAACCACTTTGTGCAGTCCACACAGGGCGCGCGAGGAGGACAGTGTTCAGTGTTCACTCAGCCTCCCCGCTGTAAGGGAGAGGGGAAGCCTCAGCATTTGCCCAGCCCCGTGAGGGTCCGTTAGTCTGTTACTCTGAGCCCTTTTCTGCTGCAGCTACGTGGGGCCTGTGATACAGCTAGTTGGGCTAAGGCCTGATTTCTCTTGCAGGAACTCATGGGTTTGGACCATTTCAAAACTTGGAACTTCTTAAATCGGGGCCTCTGGGTTCAAATTTATTTCTGGGGCAACACTGAACCAGAGACTATCAAAAAGGGACAGAAATGCTGGCTTGGCACTCTCTGATACCTCTAATGGTTGGACAGTCACAAGGAAGTGACCTAGAGAGGAGTGGGCGGGAAGGTGAAGCCCAGAGTCTCACTAACCCATACAGACTCTAGCCACAGGGCCACCACAGTCTACTTTTGGGCCTAGTTTCACTATTTAATGTGCTCATCTGTTTCAGCCCAGGCCGTAGGGTCACGTCAGTGCCAAAATTTGACTTAGAAAGACCTTGATGTCCTTGGAATATAAAAATCAAGAAATGAAACCCTTTCTTGCTTCCCACAGTAGGTCTTCTCATCTCTTGCCTGGATAACTCCTAACTGGTCTTTATGGTTTCATCCTGTAGCTCTTCTACATATCCACATCCATTCTCACACAGCTGCCATAGTGATCTTTCTAGAACATAGCTGATCCAGGCACTCCCATAAAACAAACAGACAAGAAATTTAAGCGGTTTTTCTGTTGCCTTCAGTATCAAATCTAAACCCCAGAGGTGGGGTTCCAGCACCACGTCATCCTGGACCTGACCCTCCCTGTCACCCTCTTCCATCCCGAGCACCCTTGGAGTCCGTCATCTGGTCTGACAGAAGTCCTCCCTCCCTTGCTTGAACCCTCCTGGCACACTGGGCCCCTTTGTCCATGATAGTGCCTTGGCCAGAAATGCCTTCTAAGCACCCCTCTGTCTTGATACCTTTTCTTATCCCTCAAGGTCCCACTGACATGTTCCCAAACCCTGAAATCCTGCCTTCCTCTCCCAGTCCCTCAGCAGTCAGGATGTCTTCTTTGCATTCCCATAGTCTTGTGGACCTCCAGTTTGAACTCCGCTGAGCAGGGCTGTATAACTGTTCATACACTGGCCTCCCCATCAGATGATGAGTTTATTAACTGTAGAGACGCGGCAACTGTCACTGTACCTAGCTCAACACATCCTTGATGAGCAACGAGTGAGGAATCCAGAATATTTCCTACCTCCCCTCTGAGGCCAGAGAGACCCAAACGCTGTGGTTTCTGCTCAGCCAGCAACCACCCCTGTTTTGATTTCAGACCCTTTCCTCCTGGCCAGGTGCCTGATCTCAGAGTCTCCTACACCTCAGCCCGTAGCCATGACTGTGGCCCGTGGCTTCTGAGAGGAAGGGGCAGGGCTCCGTGGCTGTGTCTCTGAGAACATGCTGGAGAACAATAGCGGGAAGTGTGCAAGTGGGAAACAATCACTGGGCTCGGCCCATGTGGAGGCGCTTCCTGATTGGCTTGATTTGTTCTGAGCAGGAACTCTTAGAATAACTTTGGAATTATCCCAGTGGGATGACAAATTTCTCCACAGAGGAGGAACTGTCACCTGGTAAGATCAAGCATGGAAAACATGGTTACCAAAAACAAAAAACAAAAGAAACAAACAAACAAAAAACCACAATAAAACATAAGAGGATGGTCCCTTGAGGAAGATGGTTTGGGTGTGCCAAGTCTCCCAGCCCCTCCCATGGCTCCTGGGGCCAGCATCCTTCTGAGATGCCCCTTGAGGCACAATTCACCTGTCACCTGTATCTTCCAGATGGAGAATGTTCTCTCCTCCAAGGCTTAGAGGCCAGAGGTGCCTTCTGTCCTTTGTTGACTTGTCAGGCAGCTCATGGAAGCTTGGACTGTTGGTGGCCATAGGCAGCAGGGCCCCTCAGAACCCCATGCCTGTGGTAGACATTGATGGAGCCCTGGCTGTGTGCACAGCACTCCTGGAGGCACTGTGGGGGGCGTAGTAATACGCCAGATGCTCTTTCTCCTCTCAAGGAGCCGTGGTTTCCAGACCGTGTTCTGTTCTGTGGGCAGGCCCAGCCAAGGCAAGGATGGGGTAGCAGAAGCAGGAGGGTCTCCCAGTCCACTCAGGCCTCAATCAGAGCCAATCTATCTGATCAAGACATTGGAAAAGAAAACTCTACACCAGTAAGAAGAAATACAGCTGTTAGAGTGGGAACAGTTTCATTTGTCCTTGGAAGGAGGCAGTCCAGGACAGCCTAATACCTACCCTAGGCTCCAGCAATAGGCAGACCTAAGTTTGGATCGCAGCCCTGCCCCTCACTGTTGATGGGCCATAAGTTCCCCAACCTCTCCAAGCCTCCAGCAGACCATCCATCAAGTGCAGATGATAGAAATAGCTACTGTGCAGTTTGCAGAGAACTGAATGATGCCTATGAAAAACTTAGCACATTGTCTGGCTCATGGTAAATGCTCCATAAATGTTAGCATTTTTACCACTACTACTGTTGGACATTAAATAATTTTTTTTCTCTTGAATGACTCATTAAGACGCAAATTCAAGTATCTGGAAAGCTCCATCAGTCTCCTCAGCGTAACCTCCCATACAGATAACAGGCAAAAATAAGTTGATTAGCCCCAGTCTGGGCATTGATAAACGCTGTGGCTGAAGCCCTGTGGGTCCGCACACGTACACACATACACACACACACACACACACACACACACGCGCGCATGCGCGTGCTCTCTCAGGAGCTAATGGGGAACTCTAACTCAGCAGGAAAGCTATCACAGAGTGCTGGATTTAAACACAAACAATGAGTAAACAGGGATTTGGATGAGAGGAATGTGCCACATAAACAATTTTCACATTCCGATATGAAAGCCCAGATGCTTCCTGCATGAAGGGCAAACCCAGAGAGAATCACAGGGCAAGACAAAGTAAATGCTGAGACTCTCCGTCATTCTGGCCCAGTTCCTGCATAGCTGTGTGCCCGGTACCTGTAGTTTTCTGTAGGTGAGCCCCAGAGTAAAGAACAGTGCATCACACATGCACACACACACGCACATACACATACGTGGGGACATGGGAAATGATCTATTTGAGATATATTTGAGTGAGTGAAAAGTCTAGAAACACAGCAGTTCCCTCCTGCATTTTCTGATCTCAGAGAAAGCAAGTAAGACAAGTTGCTTCTCAGTCTGTTCTTTTTACTAAGTCTTGAGTTTCCATTAATTTGAATTTATTCTTTCAAGAATCATTTTTGACTGAAGGCATTGAGCCAAAGGGTCTGCCTTGAGGCTGCTGCCAGTTGAGAAACAATTTACACATTCACTGAAGTGTGTCTTTTTTCCACCAGCATTTCTTGAGACTTTCCCTGAGCCCTGTTTCTTGCTGGATGTAAACCAGCTCGATGCTAGAAGCCATATTCGGAGAAGGCTAAAGAAGAGATTGTTATTCTCTTTAAGAGTTTTGCAAAAGGGATTTGGGAAAGGAACCTCCAATCCATAAACAAGTGATTCAAATAATGATGGGAGAAAATCGGTGGTAGAAATATGTCCACATGGGGCATCTGGGTGGCTCAGTGGATTAAGCCTCTGCCTTTGGCTCAGGTCATGGTCCCAGGGTCCTGGGATGGAGCCCCTCATCGGGCTCGCTGCTCAGTGGGGAGCCTGCTTCCCCTTCTCTCTCTGCCTGCTGTTCTGCCTACTTGTGATCTCTCTCCGTCTGTCCAATAGATAAATAAAATCTTAAAAAAAAGAAAGAAAGAAAGAAAAAAAGAAAGAAAGAAAGAAAGAAATATGTCCACAGGATAAGGTGGCGAAAGGAAGGGCAACTTCATGGGACAGGTATCAGGGACGACTTCCAGAAAGAGACGCTACCCAAGCAGATTCTTAATGTGTAGTAATTACCCAGGGGAAGGGGAATGGGGAGATAAGGCAGTTCAGGCAGAGGCAGTGGTAGGAGCAAAGGTGTTGAGGCAAGAAAGAGTATCCTGTGTGCATGGATCTTTAAGAAAGTCATGGTCCCGGAGATAAGTGGGAGGCTGGGAGTCTGTAGACTAAGGGACTTAGAGCAGAGAGCCTGTGAGGAGTTTCTAGCAGGGGCATGCAACTGGGGTGTCAGATTAGCGGGCGATAAGACTGGGTAGGGGCAAAGAGATTGATGGGAAGGTTGCCGTAGGCATTAGGGAGAAAGAGGAGAGAGCTTTCACAGGACTGAGGAGGAAGAGATATGGAAGAGATTTGTGGGGCAAATCAGCAGGATTTAGTGCTACTACACATATGTGGTGATTAGCAGAGAGGGGCAAGTCGGAGGTCAAGGTAACATCCAGGTTTCTATCTTAAGTAGAATGGATTGGTACCAGGAACTGAGGTAAAGGGGCGCCTTTGTGGCTCAGTGGGTTAAACCCTTTGCCTTGGGCTCAGGTCATGATCTCAGGGTCCTGGGATCGAGCCCCACATCGGGCTCTCTTCTCAGCAGGGAGTCTGCTTCCTCCTCTCTCTCTCTCTGCCTGCCTCTCTACCTACTTGTGATCTCTGTCTGTCCAATAAATAAATAAAATCTTTTAAAAAGGGGGGGGGGACTGAGGTAAAGAATCCCGGAGGGAGGAACAGCTTCATGGAGAAAGAGGAGTTTGGTCCCGCCTGTGTTGGGTTTGGAGTACCTGTGGACCGTCCCCGTGAAGACCCAGCAGATGCAATTGCGTACAGAGGCTGGAGTCTAGGAGAGAGGCTGAAGGTATCGGTTAGGTAGAGGTCGGCATGTCGTGGGAATCAAACCATGAGCAGTGACGTACGTCATTGGCCAAGGATAAAATGTCTAGCGAGGACGGTGAGCCAGATGAACACTGAATAAAGGCGGGAAGAGGAACACATCGAGAATCTGGTGTCATGGCCTCTGAGGGGGGAGGAGGAATGGTCCACAGTAGTTTAAACATGGGAAAGCTAATAGATTCACCCGAAGAGTATCCGTGAGACTCCGCTGTTAGGACGTCACGGACGGGAACAAGACCAGAAACAACACGGTGGTGGGGGCAGAAAGTAGAGGGGAAGCAAGTTGGACGGTGATGGGTATACGAGGGGTTTAAAGCAGCCAGAGGTGAGTGCCGTCAGGGGAATCTGCGAGAGAGATTCAGCAGCAACTCAAACAGGATGCAGGGTCATAAGAAGTTCACCTATTTTTAATGTGAGAAAATATATTCTTGTTTGTGGACTAAAGGAAAGGAGGCATCTGGGGAGAGGTTGAAGCCATAAGGGGAGGGGATAATTGATGACGTGCCATCCCCGAGGAATCTGCAAGGTCAGGTGCACAGGTAGAGGCACTGGCCTTGAACAGGAGAATCTCTGAGTCAGAGTCGGGAGGCAGAAGGCTGGGATGAGACGTCTTTTCTCTTTTGACAAAAAGAGACACTTCTTGGGCTAGAAAGGGTTTAAGCCACTGAGAAATGTGTTGCTTTGAAAGGAGATTCATCTTACTGTCGTGTAATCAAAACTCTTTATTTCTGATGAAAGAGGCTCAGACAGGAATCACACCCAAGGCATCAATGCTCAGCACAAGCTTGGACGTGATTTCCTGTAGCAAAAAATCAACTTGCACAGATTCTGATGGTGTGAGCCGTGTGATTCCAGATGGAATAAACACAGAAGACAGGGGGAGACAGGCTGGTCTCTGTGGGATAAGGAAAACTTAGGAAGAGAGAAATTTGCATTCATGTTTATTTGGGATTCAGTTTGGTTGCACCAACGTCAGTAATGAGAAGTGTTAATATGTCCCAGCTGTATACTTAGATCAAGAGATAAGTCAATCCAATATTAATTTTTTTTTCTCAATGTATATACAAATTAGTGTATCTGGAGGGGGGAAAGTAGCAAAACCAAGCCAAGATTTAAAAAAACATATTGAAAAGTACTATCTCCAAGTTAGTTTCACTATGGAATCCTTGAAAAGTGTGTTCTTGCCTTGTCTTGATTTTCATTCACTCAACATATATGTACAGGGACCAAAACAATAGATAGTCCTACATCTCGGTAAGTCTGTCCTCAGGAGTGGGGTGGTACAGATTAGGTTGGGTAGGGTAAATACATCTCTAACACTATGATCAGATGGTGTATACCAAAAACTTAACAGGGCTAGCAATGCTATGGGGTGGGGGAGTGAACACAACAGGTTAAAATGACTTAAGAAAAACATTACTAAAAAGACAGGCTTTGGACTGGGTTTTGACTGTTAGGTATGTTACATGGCGTTGAGAGTAGGGAGTCATTCCTGGCTTTTTCACAGGGCGGCGTATTATCTGTTCTGGCTGGAACCGTGGGGGAGAGCATAAGGCCGGGAAGGGGTTAGAGCAGAGCCTGGAGGGTGTAAACTTCCTGCCTAAGAAGTTTGGGTCCAGGAAAGAATGAATGGAGAGCCACCAAGAGCTTTTGAACAAGGGAAAGGATATGAGCTGGATTTTAAGAATTCTTGATGGCACTATTCTCTTCTCTGCCATTATTTCTGTCTCAGGGATGACATGGAAAAAAAAAAAAAAACCGAAATGGGCATGAATTTCCACTGACACCTTGCAGTCAGGGAAGGTCCTGTTCTGTTATAAGGAGAAGTGGAAATCCTCTGTTTATTTAAGAGCCATTAACCTTTTTTTTTTTTTTTTTTTTTTGGTCATAGTAAAATACCAAATGATCTGGGGTGGTTCCAGATATGCTCATCTAAATAAAAGGAAGCTGTTTCCTTGCAAATTGAGTCACAAATGAAAAATATTTGGGGAGTGCCATAGAAACAAATGTACTGTCTTCCTGAAACATGGAAAAGGAATTTTGTAGCATCTATCTGTGTGAAAACAAAGAATATTCTTCCCAGTGCTCCACCTAGACTACAGAAACAGAGACTGAGGTATTGAGAGAGACAAAGAGAGAGAGACTGGGAAGGAGAAGGCAGGTGTGGGGGGCAAAGAGAGACCGGCTAAGTATTCTACGAATGGAGGAGGGATCAGAGGATTAGGTCTCAGGCAGAACTGAGGACCCAGGAAGCTGGAAGTACTGGGGCACTCTTCAGAATCCTGCTGGGGGAGTATCTCCCACTTGATGTTTCTTCTTTCTTGGGTCACTTCTCTCAAGAGGCAGACTGGGCAAGAAGAGTTCAGGCAGACTCGGTTAGTTACATTTCTACTCCGTGGCTAGGGATGTGGGACCTTTTCATCGGTGAATGGTTCCACCAAACCCGTGGAAACTCCAGAAGGACTGTGGATTGAGCTGGTTGTTGTTCCCAGAAGTCAAGGAGCGGGGATCCGGGACAAGCACAGTTCACAGCAGCTGGGACCCCCTTAGCCTCTTGTCACACTCACTTCTGAACCACATACGATGTGGATGTGTCTTCTGTTTCCATCGTGTAATTGCAACTTCATTGTCTTTGATGAGCACCATATTGTTAATTAAGTCTTACGTGTCCTATGAGCAGCTCAGCTGGAAAGTTGTTTCAAGTATACACAGATAGCAAGGACTGCCTCTCTCTCGCCTTAATTCAGCAAGCAAAGGCTCTGAGAGTCCGAGTGACACAAACATCACAGTCACAGCACACCAAAGAGATGCTAAGACATAAGACATGGGTGATTATCCCTGAGCAAAACGCAGGAACTTCCCTGCTGAGCCTTTGGCTGGGGCAGGGATTTGAGGTAGGGCTGTTGGTCCAGCACAGCTTCGGCCAAGCCCCATTGACAAGAGTTGACAGGCAGTGGTGAATTCCAACTTTGCCAATTGCTTATTCTTCCCTCCTGCTGCTGCTGAGTCATTAATGAGGCTCTGGGCTGTGATGAGCTCCATCCCCACATCATCAGCGGACTTCTAAGAGCGCAGCGGACTTCTCAGAGCGTTCATTCAAATTCAACCCTAACATCTTGTATGGGTTAGAATTAAATGTGGATACAGGTAAAGAGGTCACCGATAACACTGGCTTAAACATGATGCTCATATCTCCCTCCAGTAAAAATCCACAGGTGGGCAGTCAAGACCAGTCTGGTGGCCATTTCTCTGAATTCCTCAGGGACCCTGGGCTGCTTTCAGTTTCTCCCTCTCCTATCCTTGTCCTCAGAGTTCGAGATGGTAGTTCGAGCTCCTCCTGCACACATGTGCGTTTCAGGCCGAATGATGAAGGAAGAGATGGAGAAGGAAGGGCTAAGGAAGGTTCTAGGATCTTCCTTCTAGGGCTTCCACTTACAGCCCTTTGGCCAGAATACGCTGTACGTGGCTACAAAAGAGGCTGAGAAATGCGTTCGTTATTCTGCATGGCTGTAAGCTTAGCTAAACCTTAGGGATCACTCTGCTGTGCGAGAAAGGTTGGAAATCGGTGAACAACGAACGGTCTCGGTTACGGGTTCCCTTGTGCTGGATACACAAAGATGTGGGCAGCCCTCCTCTCCTCTGAACACAAACATTCTTCCTGAGGTTCTTGTTCTGGGAGGTTGGCCAGACGGGCGCCCCACTTGACTGCTCAACTATGAACCTGTAGTTCAAGAGAGGAGAACAAGACCTCTTAATTCGGCGGCCCAGCCATCCGCCAGCCTCTCCCATTGTTCTGGGAGAATTTACTGAGACTCAAAAGACATGGCAGTGAGCAGCCGTGTTTGGCCTTTCACGGTTTGTGTGTGTCACCCTGGCTCAGGTTTCTCAGTGGAGAGGAAAACTGCAAAGGTTCACTCCACTGGCTTAGAGCTTCTCCCAGAAATAGACCTGGGCGCCTGGGTGGCTCAGTGGGTTAAAGCCTCTGCCTTCGGCTCAGGTCAGGATCGCAGCGTCCTGCATCGGGCTCTCTGCTCAGCAGGGAGCCTGCTTCCTCCTCTCTCTCTGTCTGCCTCTCTGCCTACTTGTGATCTCTGTCAAATAAGTAAATAAAATATTTTTTAAAAAATACCTTAAAAAAAAAAAGAAAGAGACCTGTGAACATTTCTTTACCACTCTTGCCTCAGCTGACTCAGGGCTGAGTTCCTCCATGGGAAAGCCCACAAGCCCCCGTTCCTCTTCTTACCTTACTTGTCTACTCCTCCCACCACCCCCCTCCCCACTCCTGGGCCCCAACTCATATCATCAATGCCCCCTGTCCCACTGGGTGGAAAGTTCCATTTGCCTGGGTCTTCCCATGTCCCCGAATGGGGCCCCTAGAAGTCATGGTGTTTGCTGAACTTGACCTCTGCACTTCCAAACAACAGCACTCAGACAGCGAATGCTGCAGGGGAATGAACGTCACCTAAATCGGGGCACTCCGATCTGAAGGTCGGCGCTGCCGGAAGAGGGAATGGACTGCCTTTAGAGGTGGTGAGCTCCCCGTGTGGAGAGGATTTCAAAAAAGGGGTAGGATGACTGCTGAGTGGAGTACCGCTCGGGGCTTCATGTTTCTGAAAAGCAATTAGATTACATAGCTTCCATTCCTCGCCTGACCTTCTGTGGGCATGAAAAATACATTGTGTTGCATTATGCATTCTTCAGGAAACCAGGGCAAAAAGAGGAAGCGGTCATAGGGAGGTAGTGGAAAGCCGTGGCAAAGAATACCAGTGCTCCAGCCAGACCACCAGGGTCTGAATCCTGGTCCCACATTATCTTTGTGACCCTGGGCAAGTCAGGGACCCTTCCGCACCTCATTTCCTTCATCTGTGGACTATTGTGAAGCTTAATGCTTGTAAAAGACTTAGACACAGCGTCTGGCACGCAGTCAGCACTCAGAAATTATAGTCATTACTATTGTTGTTGCACACAAGCAATATATATGTAACCCACACAATATTAGCATTCTGAGTATCGTAATGATTATTCTCACCACCACTGATGGAGAAACAAAAACACAGCATACCACAGGGATCAGGCAAAGTCCTCTGCAGGCAGTAAGACTAGTGGAAACCCAGTTTGTATTGGTCTGTACTCTTTTGGAGTAGACTGGGAGCCGCCCACACGAAGGAAACATTTACTGGCTCCTGTAAGTAAGAAGGTTAGAGGTGTAGCAGAGAGGGTCGGGGGAAAGAGTAGTTAGAGCATCCACGGCCCAGGGTCCCTCTCAGGCAGCCCCTTCCTTGTTGGAGCCTTGTTTTCTCCCACTTCAGAGAAGGGGAGGTCGCTCCTCCCCAGAGCCCTTCAGATCTGGTATTTATTTCTGGGCCAGACGAGGCAGAGCAAAATGCAAGCACCGATTGAGCCAAGGGGAGGAGCCATAGGGAGGGGCCAGAGGGATGCGGGATAGAAATGCCGAGGACCTCTCTGGGACCATCATGCTGGGCCGTGTCAGGGTAGAGCTGGCAGTACCTAAAGAGGCCATATGAGGCTACATGCCCCTGGGTGAGAGCGGGGACATATTCTGGGCCGTGGCCTGTACTGTCTCCTTGGCCTGGCATGTCTTCTCTTGTTCACTTGGTGAGTGCATCCTTCAAGGCTCAGCTCCCATGTCACCTCCTCAGTCAAGCTTTTCTCACCGCCCTCTGGCAGTTGGAAATTGCTTTCGGCTGTGACCTCAGCAGGGCCTTAGACTCCTACAAATCTGGAGCTAACAGTCCAGGTGCCTTTTGAGTTGACTTGTGACATTATGTGTCTACCTGGCGGTTTTGGTCACTTGACCAAGGTCTCGGGAGCTGAGACCGTGGCCGACCTTGCTCTCTGTCCCTGAGGCTCTGGGCAGAGCCTGATGGGATGAAGGTGCTTGCAGAAAGCTGGATGGATGAATGCATACATGGATTTTGAAATGAGAGTGACTGATGGGCCTCAAAGAGCCAGAGGTCTTTCGTATCTTCCTGCTGGGGAAGTCTGTTGGGGTTAGGGGGACTGTGTAAGGCCATCTGGCCATGATTGGAACTTTATCCCCAGTAAATTAAACCTGCACAGGTGCAGTGTGTTCCCTCTGCTTACGGCCCATTACAGGTTGCTTTGTGCTCGGAGGAAACCGAGTGAGCCGGTCTGAGGCTGCCCTGTGCACCTGGATCAGCCTTAAGAGCCTCGATTAACCTGGCGTGTAAATTACACTTCCTGCCCATTCTTTATTTTTAGCTCAGCAAGATCTACTTGACTCCTGCAGGCAAGACTGCCTTAGATTTCAGTCATGAAACTACAAAGCCGGGGCATCTCTAGCCCGGCTAGGATGACTCTCATTAACCCCACGATGCTCCGTTTCTTGGGACGCTCCCCAGCTCTGGGACTTAGGTTTGCCATAGAACGATGGTGGCCTGGGCCATTCAGCGCCCTCAGGACCTGGCCCCAGCCCACATGTGCACTGGTAGGGAAATCTGCTACTCGGACCGGACCTGCCTACACTTAGCCAAACTGTCGATTTCCCACGTTCATCCCCTTGGAGGGAAACTCATTTGTTGTTGCTGCAGAAGTCGAGTTTTGTTGCTTTCTCTCCCTTTCTCTCCCCCTGTCTCGTTCGCTCTCTCTCCTCCTTCTCAGTTACACAGTATCATGACCCAAATCTTCAGTGCTTGACCTATATAGCTGAGAGGTCTGAAACCCGCAGCGCCAGGGGCAGGCTATGGAGACAGTCGGTCATACGGTGGGCATCCGTCCCCGGAGGATTCTTAACCACTTGGTGCTGCTTCACTGGGAGACGAGAGCAACTTAGAGTCAGCCTTTCCCCCGCACCCCTTTATTCAGCCAGCCATTCTTAACACGATTTTGTTTATTTTAGAATCCCCGGCTCCGAGTCCAGCCACAGGGTCCGAAAGTGTTGGTTGAGTTGAATAGAAATCCACGCTGGAGTGTGTCCTTTTAACCCTCCGGGGACCCGGGAGAAGCTGGCTCCTTTCCCGTGCCCCAGTCTGTGAAATGCTGCCTTCTCAGCACTAGGTCAAAGGAGGGTTTGTTTGTTTTGTTTGTTTGTTTAAAGCCACTTAGTGTTTTATTCTAGTTAGACAAGGAATATATGATTTTTTTAATTGGGGAAAATATTGAAAATTATGAAGAACAAAATTAAACTTTCCAATACACCATTACCCAGAGGCAACTACCGCTGATGTTTTCCTATTTTCTCAATCTTAACTCCTCATGACAGAGGGGCCTGTATTGCTCCAGATTTTTCTGAGGATTGGGGAGAGGAGGGTTGAGGGTAGATTATATTCTTTCTAATCTTACAGCTTCAGGCCTTCTTGGGCTATACACACACATATTCCAAATTTATATATATTATTGGAATATGTTTTATTAGGATATATATAGTCACAGGTATATGTCATATAATACATATGTATATAACATATATCCATATAATATATAAATATTTGAGCTCTATCAGCTGTTGCCGTAATAGTACTATATGACTACTCGCAAACTGTGGGTTTTTTTTTTTTTAAGCTTTTATTTATTTATTTGTCAGAGAAAGAGCACAGGCAGACAGAATGGCAGCCAGAGGCAGAGGAAGAAGCAGGCTCCCTGCTGAGCAAGGAGCCTGATGGGGGACTCCATCCCAGGATGCTGGGATCATGACCTGAGCTGATGGCAGCTGCTTAACCAACTGAGCCACCAGGCGTCCCACAAAGTCAGTGGTTTAAAACGAATGTCACTTATCATTGCTCACACTCCAGTGACTACACTGGTATTTGCTGATCTAGGCTGGGCTCCGCTAAGCAGCTCTAATTTCAAGTATAGGTCCGACTGGGCCTGGCTTCTTACTCTGGTTTGGGCTCCAGTCTACTCCCCATGTGTTTTTCCCGAGGCCAAGGCTAGAGGGACAGCCACTGAACAGAGAATCTCTTCTCTTGGTGCCGCCAAGGCACGCAAGGACAGAGCCAGCTCCACAAGCACCTTCAAAGCGTCTCCTGTGTTGTGTCTGTTAAAATCCCAGTGGTTAAGGCAGATGACATGACTGAGCCCTTCGTCCAGGGGCAGGGAAGTACAACCCACCCACCATGCAACGAAATCACGTGACCAAGACCAACATCAGTGGGTCAGGGATGTATCCACTTCCCACGGAGGTGAAGAGGGGAGGGAGGGAATATGTTTGAGACTGATAGACTCTACCGGCGTCCCACATACCTGCTGAAGAACTCTGTCCGCTGTGATTCAGTCTGCTCAGAACACAGCGGGCGAGTACTCTCACCCAGTCTTCTCGGGAAGCCTCCTCCAGTGTTCCTCTACCCATTGAGCTAGCTCCGTTTCTGGATCATCATGCCCCATGCGTGTGGTTCCCGTTGCACACTCATATCCCTTTCCATGATTCCCACAGAATAATGTACACAGAGGTGGGGAGGAGATTTTGCGGCACATCTGGAACAACAAAGTTCTTTTTTTTTTTTTTTTTTAAGATTATATTTATTTGACAGAGAGAGAGATCACAAGTAGGCAGAGAGGCAGGCAGAGAGAGAGGGGAAAGCAGGCTCCCCGCTGAGCAGAGAGCCCAATGTGGGGCTCGATCCCAGGACCCCGAGATCATGACTTGAGCCGAAGGCAGAGACTTAACCCACTGAACCACCCAGGTGCCCCTATCTTTTTGTTTAGATGTCTGTGTCACTCGGCCCCGTCTCCTGTGGATTCTGTTTGCATCTCAGCCCGCACGCAGCCTCTCAAATCCAGGCTTGCTGAAGAACTCATCTTGGCCTCAGCAATCCTAGAGGTCTCATTTGGCTGAGCCATGTCTTTTTGCAACTTGGTTTCGTTTCTTTGACTCTTTTGACATACATTACATTGAGCTCTTGAGCCCCACGATGAATGGATTATCTAGAGGGGGAGATGAATGATTTCTGTGTGCTGTCGTGTTGGGTTGAGAGTTGCTGGACCTCAGCACTATTGAGATTTGGGGCCAGATAATTCTTTGTGGTGGGAGGCTGTTCTGGGCATTGTTGGGGGTTCAGCAGCATCCCTGACCCCACTACCCACTAGATGCCAGGGGCACCATCCCCACTCTCCTCGAGTCGTGGACAACCAGAATGTCGGCACACATTGCCAGATATCACCTGGGGGAAAAGATCACCTCGGTTGAAAACCATGGCTCTAACATGTAGTAGACTTGAAAAGACCTCTGATAAACCAAAATAATGTGCTAATAAATGAGGGCAGTGTTATTACCTGGTGCTGCATCTGTGAAAGCCTCCTAGGCTGGCTGGTATCTGTGCTGAGACTTCAAGAAAGGTTAGGGTTTTGAGATGGGTTTCTTGGAGGAGGGATTAACATGGGGTACAAATGGGCAAATACGGAGTAGCTCTTGTCCAGAATGTAGACCATGTTGGCATGGGAGGCTAGCTACTGGAGGGCCACCTAAGTTGTTATAAAGCCTTTCACTTCTCCCAGGAGTGAAATGATAAATATATCTGTGTTCGTTTGGAGGGAAGATGATTGTACGTAGAGTTTGTCTTCATAGCCCAAAGTAATTGCTACAAAGTCTCATCCATCGACAAGTCATTTCTCAGATGTCCACGAAGGAAACCTTTAAGGGGCACAGTGTATCCCTAAACAGACCCATGCTTGTAGCTTGATGTCCCTTACCCCTCTGAAGATCTCACTCTGGACTCCTCCTCTTAGGTCTTAGTTGAACAAGCTTGGTTAGCCAGTTCCCACCAGCAGACGAGAAGATACAAGTGGATGGTGGTAGGACAGATACAGATACGCACAGACTCTGCAGCAAAGCTCTCAGCATGGCAGAGGGGAAAGAAACGAAAAGCAAAATTGAATGAGCGGACAAGTATGTTCAGGCCAAATAAATCTTTAGGCAGGGGAACATCCAACCCTTCATAACCCTTAGGACATTGCTGTGTGACAGCACCACCTAGGATGCCAACTGATGCAATGTTTCGCAAGGCAGGAACTATGCGAGATACTCTAGAACCCGTGTGGTAAGAGGTTAACCCCACGGTCAGGAGTAGGGTCTAGAGTTTGACTTCTGGCTTGAGTTCTTGTCTCAAACCTCTGTAGCAATCAACTGGCCCCTTAATTTTGCCAAGCCTTCCTGGTCTCATCCATAGAATGGGGATTCCCTACTCAGAAGGTCATCGGGAAAGTTCAATAAAATCCACTGTGTGAATTGTGAGCTCTGTTCTCGCCACGGATTTAGTACTCAATAAAAGCTAACATTTAATACTGTCATTTCATTGAAAGAATAAGCGACTGAGACCTCTCCCAGATTGAAACTGTTCTGGAATATTCCCAGGGTCTCTTGTCAGTGCCCGGTTTTCCCTTTCAGAAAATATCTAGGATGTCCGTGACAACTGAGAAAGTTCCAGTTGTCTCAGTTACCCTCCCCTTCCCCCTTCTTTGGGGCAGAAGAGGACGGGCCACTGAGGGCGATGACAGCAGGCTTGCAAGGATATTGCCCACTAGCCTGTGGCAACCTATTTTCTTTGAGAAAGAAGAGCAGTTGTTCTGAGATGACTAGAAGAGTAGGAACCTATTTTCCTTCGGCCCTTATGCCCTATTTTGTGCAAGAATATCTACCGCCAGATTAAGAATGGGCACACTAACAGAGATCCAGGGGGAGACGCCCAAGCATATCACAAAGCAGTGGCACTGAGTGAGGGGCGGTCGCTCTGGGATGTTTTCCTTTGATCACTGTCTGCGACCTGGCAGAGCTGAACACACAGGGTGCTCTGTGGGGGTGCTCTGGCCTGGTGTTACACCAGGAGACAGAGACTGCCAGGAAGTCACCCCACAGGAAGGAGCTGCTCTCCGGCCCAGGAGTGGCAGGACAATAAAGGACCCTGTTCTCTGTTTGTGTGTTTTCCAGGCTGGAGCAGGAAATACAAGCGCTAGAAAGTGAAGAGTCCCAGATATCTGCCAAAGAGCAAATCATCCTAGAGAAACTAAAGGAGACAGAAAAATCCTTTAAGGACTTTCAGAAGGTAAAAAAACAAACAAACAAATAAAAAACCAATGTGATTTCTCGAGATTATATCCCAGGGGAAGTGAGCACTAGCAAATTGGCACCAGTGGGGACAAGGCCAGTTAGTAATGATGAGATGTCGGAGCCCCACACACACTCCATGAAATGCGGTGCGGGTGTGTGAGGACCCTGGCCATCTCCGACCCTGACAGTGGCCTATAGTCAGTCAGGTGTGGGACCACCTGGTCTGCTGGGAAGCACAGACAAGAGCCTGTAAATCAGCCCTATCAACCTATTATCCAAACCCTTCATATGCCTGGTTCCTAAAAAGTCCTCTCCCCTTGGACTTCAGAATTCCTAAATCAATTCTTTTTTTTTTTTTTAAGATTTTATTTATTATTCATTTGACAGACAGAGATCACAAGAAGGCAGAGAGGCAGGCAGAGAGAGAGGAAGGGAAGCAGGCTCCCTGCTGAGCAGAGAGCCTGATGTAGGGCTTGATCCCAGGACCCTGGGATCATGATCTGAGCCGAAGGCAGAGGCCTTAACCCACTGAGCCACCAAGGCGCCCTCCAAAGCCAATTCTTATGAAGCAGATTAGACCTGCTCCTTGTGGCTTCCATCTAAATCTTTCCTTTATAAAAAGGCCAGAGGCAAAAACCATATCCAATGGATATGAATACCGAATAAACAGAGTGTAGACACTATGGAAACAGGTGGGATCGTGTAGCACATAGGAGAGAACCCATAAAGCCAGCAGTCTCTGAACATCTCAGGACCTTCCTTCCATTTTGTCACCCAGCTACCCAGACCGAAGAAACAATCCAACCAAATTAATTTTGCGATGGGATTTTCCGATGTCACTTCTCCCACAAAACCAAGGGTATTTGCTGGGTAATTGACATAAATCCCTACCAGGAGAAACTCAGTATGAGGTGGAAATGACAAAACTTTCCCTTAAATTTCAAGATCCCAAACAAATTTCCCAAAAGAAAAGAGAGTATTGGGTTTATGCACCACAGTCAAATTCTGGACCTGGGGAAGAGAGACGGGTTAGATGGTTGAGGGATTGTGTCCCCACATGTGAGTAACGCTCTGCCCTGCTTTTGTTTCCACAGAGCTTCTCCAATGCGGATGGAGGTAAGTGGAAGTGTTCTCTGCCCCCATTCTTTAGAAGAATCTTATCCCGGTCAGCTTAGTAGGTTTCACAAACACAGGCTCACTGGGAGACGCGATGTGTTGGCGTGTGAGGCCATCAGAAAGAAGGAGCAGCTCTCTGTGCTGGGCCCTGAGGAGGTGCACATCCCCAGGCTTGTCTGCCTCCTTCTTCAAGGATGGTTTCTTGACTCACCATTTGTAGTCTTCTACAGTTGGCCTGGCTCCTCCCCTTCCCATCCGGTCCTCCAGGTTCCCTGCTTGGGAAAGCTGCTCCACCAGGAGTGCTAACATTGGGACCAGGTCCCTGGTGAGAATGAGCCCATTGGTGGCCAGGGCTCCAGGTCACGACAGACATCAGAAGGCCATCACCTGGTGTTTAGGTAACTTTTCTAAGGCCTGTGTTTTTACTCTGAATCAGAAAACTGCCATTTCTTCAGCCTCCCAGGGTAACAAGGCTGGGCAGAACTTCCCTCCTTGTGTGGCGACGTTGGCCTTGAACCCATGAAGGGTGGGAGTAGGGCCCTGGCTTCCTGGCCCCATCTTGGCAGGAGTGGTTCTTTCTTCTGTTCCCCCTTCCCTTCCATGGCCCTAACCTGCCTCTACTGACCTTCCCTGTCGCCTGTAGTCAGGTGTGGGACCACCTGGGGTGGTGGGGGATGAACTTGGGGTTAGGGGATGAACTTGAGGTTGTGTATTTCTCGTCCCTCACCTTGCTTCCCTCACTTAAGCTACAAACTCATGAAAACCACTCCATTTGCACTTTCACTACGGCCTTCAACTAGACTTGCTTTAAAAGGCCGGGACTTGTCAGAAAGATCAGATGCCATCTGCTCTCCTGATTCTTATAAGGTCAACCTCTAAACTATGAAGAAGATCAGGAACCAGAATAAAGGTTGGCATCAGTGTTTTCTCAGTGTCATTTGTAAATATAAGAGCAAAGACTTATAAATGCGGAGATGGGTCATGTATTTTTCTGGATTAGCAAAAATATTTGCACTGAGGATAATTCTGACTTTAGCCAGAAAAAAGTATTATTTTATTTTATTTTATTTGGTGGGAGAAGTTGGTTTCTAGCAAATAAAAAAGGAGGGAATCTGGATTTTGGGGCCCCAGGGATCTTGGGGAAAGTAGTAAAGTAAACTTCATGTTCCCAGCACAAAAGGGCAGAGACAAATCAGGGCCAAACTAGTAGGGACTCCTGGGGGAGGACCTATGACATTCTAAAGCCTTCTCCAGGGTGTGGCCAAATCAGGGGTCTTGTTCTGTGCTTTGGGAATAGAACATGGAGTGAAGAGGTGGTCCCGTGTCTTTGGGGCCTAAGGGATGGCAGCCGGGGAAGCACAGTGGGCTTCCCTAGTGCTAGGAAAGACCTGAGGCAGTAGACATAATAAGCAATCAGTCAGTAAGTGTGAGGCTGGAGTGGGGCCATGGGACATGGGCCCTCAGATACCTACATGCTGAAAGGGTACACACTGACCTTTCATGCTTTTACCTCTTTTTTTCCCCCTCTTCTTTCTCAAACCAGAATCTTCCCTAGACTTTTCTATATAATTAGGGAAAAGAAGGAGCCTGAATGTCACATCTCTGGGAGGGCTCTGTGGGGCATGGAGACCCACATAGCTTATGACTTGTTAACAAGCAACACAGAAGGCACGTTATAAGCCCTGCGTCTTTCATTTTCAACATGAGCTTCTTTCATTTCCTCCTGCATCACTTCCCGTGATGGGCATCCCTTCACCCAGCAGCTCATGGAAGTGGGAAGAAACTTGATTGTGACTAAAAAGAGCCTACAGAGAAAATTGCTCTGCTGACTCTGTCCTCAGTCACTTTTTGACAGAGGTGACCTCGGGCTCCAGGATGCAGACATTTTAGGGATCTCGGGAAACAGTCAGGGAAAGCTTTCTGTGGTCTTACTGGTCACCCTGGATTATGGCTTCTGCCATCTCTTCTTATTCCTCAGTCTGCGCGTACCTTTCCATCACACCACATCTACTGGCAAAGAAAGAAGTTTGAAGGAAGGACCACATGCTCCAAGAGTGCGGTCAATGTTTAGCTCAAATTGTCGTCTGAGAGTACAAAGTGAAGCATATCCAGTTGAGAGACCCTGGAATATCTGATTCATTTCCCATTCTTTGGTTTCAAAGGCCAAGACCCTCTCAGAATCAACCATGTGTTGTTACTAAGAACTAACCACAAAGTGTCACAGAATAATAATGCCTTCAGAAAAATACCCTACTTCTGAAATGCTAACTACAGAATCCAAGGCCAACTAGGATTATAACTGTGCAAGATGGTACAGATAACCAGCAGAACATCCCTAGTTTAATGAGGTGCCAAGGAGATGGCTGCTGGCGACCCCGCTTCAGGTCCCTGTGCATGTCCCCCTATGCATGTCAGAGGACGTGAAGGGACAGCACTGCTAAGTCTCCAATGGCTTTGGATTGCATGGTCGTCCTGGACATCAAAAGCAATGTATTCCGATCTTGAGTAGAATTCCCTGGCCATGTACATTCCGACCCCCCTCACTTTCTCCCCACCCCCATACATTTTTTTTTTTTAAAGATTTTTATTTATCTGTTTGACAGAGAGAGACACGGTGAGAGAGGAACACAAGCAGGGAGAGTGGGAGAGGGAGAAGCAGGCCTCCTGCAGAGCAGGGAGCCCAATGCGGGGCTCGATCCCAAGCCCACGGGATCATGACTCAAGCCAAAGGCAGATGCCTAATGACTGAGCCATCCAGGCGCTCCCCCCACTGTACACTCCCGTTATGTGGCAGAGCCTTCATCAGTTGGGCGGGTTGTTACCACCGCCTTAAACTGGCAGAATGTCTTGCGTAACTGTTATTTTCCATGTAGCATATGTCTTGTGATAACTGCTCTTCACCCACCGAGGAGCTGGGGTGAAACCTTTGGCCAGAACTGGCAAAGGAGCATGTTGTCCCAGGCCTGTCTCCGCCCTCGCTGTCTGAGACCGATCTTGGGTTTCCATCCCATCCGGGTCTGCGGGGGCCGGAAGCCATCCCCACATCAACCCCTTCACAGGCACTGCTGGGAAATCTCAGTGTCTTCAGGTGCCCGTAAATCATGCGTTCCGAGGAATGTTCCCTTGGTTTCTCCAGCTCTGTCTGTGCGTATCTTTTCTAGTCATGGTAAATATTTCAGCAGCACAAGGAGCACTCATGTGACGTGTCTACCTTGGCAGTGACCATTCTCTGCCTTCTCTGACCATAGACCACCCTGCCTTTGGCAGGAAGAGGGCAGGTTACTGACTGAGTCCGCGTGAAGAAATTCTTCCCAAGGAGGCTCTGGAGGCCCTGTTACTTATTCCTGGTGTTGGTCTGTTGGCTGCCTCCCAGTAGCACAGATTCGCGTTGACTACTTCATGCTATCTTGAGGGGGCTGGCTGCCTCGTTCTCCTGGAACCCCATCCTCGCCACTCCCTCATCTCAGCGGGAGTCTGCGGTCCCCACCTTCC
This sequence comes from Mustela nigripes, assembly GCF_022355385.1. Lineage (NCBI taxonomy): Eukaryota > Metazoa > Chordata > Mammalia > Carnivora > Mustelidae > Mustela > Mustela nigripes. Next base: position 22,689,203 of record NC_081565.1, on the reverse strand, counting down.
AAGAGCTGTAGTCCTCAAGCTTGTAACCAGGGACCTCTGGGCAATGGGGTTGCCACCCCAACCCACACTGGGCAGGGAGCTGCCTTCTGGGGGAGGCTGAGGCAGAAGCACTGGAATCCTGTTCTCTTTCTGAGGTAGATGCCCCTGCCTGCAAGTGTCTCTTGTTTCTGGATGCTAGAACTTTCATTATCAGATGCCCCAGAAACTCTCTATTTAGCATAGAATGTACAGACACACAGGGGACCAGTCTGGGAGTCCTCCCCTGGTCCCAGTGGCTTGAACCTTCAACTCATTTGAAGCAGAAAGATTTACTGAGCTTGCATTCTACAGATTTCTGGAAACACTCAGGGAAAACTCAGAAGCTCTGCAGATCTGCCCTGGCCACCTCTTGTCCCCTGCACTGTTCCTCTGGCCCCACACTGCTACTCAAGTCTTCTTCTGGGCCACTGTCAGCAGTCTGTCCCTACACCCTGAGGAGCAGCTCATCTCAGGCCTCTGCTCTCTTCTGGTCCTGTGTTGTATGGGTTGGGACCCAGACTCTGCTCACAGATTCCCACAGTGAGAGTAACCCGAATTCAGGAATAAGAGAGAATTATGTACAACGTTAGACCTGTGGACACACCCGGAACCCTTGACTCAAGCCAAGCCCATCTTCAGGGAATCTCCATAGGCTACCTCATGACTATCTCCCAGTCCATCCTCATCATCTCAAAGGCCCAATTTCCTTCCTTGCAGCAAGAGGACCATCAGTCATGTCTGTCGACCCTCCCACACACATAAGGCCCCAGACAGAGATGGTCACTTGAACCTCACCATGGCCAGAGGCCTGCCTGTCGACTCCTGATTTCCTGTTCCTTCTCTCCCAGTGGTTGATATGGAAAAATCCATTCGCTTAGTGAAACTTCCCCCTCCCCCCATACACACAGAGCGTGTTCCTAAAAACATAACTGTCCAATCTCAGCACATTCTGGATCGTTGACCCGCGAGTCCGCAAATGGTCTAGTCGGTGCAGAACCGAGCTAATCCTAATCCGCATCTCAGTCTAGTGTCTGGGTCCTCTCCAGCATGGAATTGAAAAAGGGAACAAGATATCTGACAGAACGAAGGTGATATCAGTGGGGACCCAGAGGATAGGATGGATGTAAGAGTTGTGAAGGAGGTGGAGGCTAGGGGCTGACCTGGTTGTCAAGAGAGGGTGTTCAGGGCACTGGCTGGGATCCTGGGTGAATTGTGGCACCAACTAGCTGAAGTAGGGAGTCCAGGACAGGTGGCAGATGAGCACAGATGAGAGTTTTCTTTGGGACATGTTGAGTCTGAGGTGATTGGGGGGATCCAGTGGAGACGGGCAGGAAGCTGCTCCCTGTATCGTCTAGGAGGGATTGGCATTCCAGGATTCTGGGATGTGGTCCTGGCACGGGGAAGGAATCACATCACATAGCATTCTAGAATGTTCCTGCCTTCGCTTTCCCACTCCTCTTCGGGGGATACACAAATTCTTCTCTTTGTCTCATTCCCGTGGTTTCCTCCTCTCCTCTGACACTTTGACACACCTGCTGGCTGAGGTTCATGCCCGGAGGGTCTCCCCTCCCTGAATGGGCTTGTCAGGCTCTTTTCCCAAGAGGAGCTCGTCTCCCAGTTTTGCCCGGCCACAATGTCCTGCAACTGGGCTAACGGTGAATTCGCTGGTGGTTGTTATTTGGAATCTCAGGATTTTCTGGCTGAACCACCACCCTGTTAGACCCGATTATTAAAAGTATTAAAATTGTGGAATAGATTCTAGAGTTTGGGGAGCTTTTTATTTTTTTTTAATGTCTATAAAATAGGTCTTCTGGATGAATCAGACGCCCGACGCTACATTTCCAGTTTAAGGAATGAGCCCCGAGTTTATTTTTCAGTACTGTTGAAGGCATATTTCTAGTTTGATGTCCTGTGTTTGGTCAATCCCACCAAGCTCATAATGGCTCTTGTTAGCCCATCCCCTTCCCCCCCTCCCCGAACTCATTGTACTCTGAGAATCTAGAGCTTTCTGATGGATCTTTTAATACATAGAGCAGTCCTGGGGCTTGAGCTCTCTGGCCAGGATCTGTCCTACCTCAGCTACTCTGCTGAATACCAGTCACTGGGCAAATGCTTGTCTTTGTTTACCCTGATCCTCTGGTTCAGTGGCTGCCTCTGCGGTCCATTATGTAGGGCAGACAAGCTGCTGTTTCGGCAGTGAACCCACTGGGCCTCCCGACACTGTGCCTAATTGTATTCCCTGTTCTCTGCTACCAGATGCAGTAAATTACATTTCCTCCCAGCTCCCCGACCTGCCAATGCTCTGTTCACGAACAGCAAAACCATCACCTGGGCAGGACGGGACTAGCAGAGGAGCTGGTAAGTCCTGGGGAGCTATTTGGTTTTGATGCCGGGACTGGCCAAGGGGCCTGCATTTCTCTAAGCTTTAATAACAAGGGATGCCCAGATAACCTTCCATAGAGGACCCTGTCCTCAGCCCAGCCTCAGACACAGAAATTGCAGTGGCCACAGAGTGTAGGTGCTAGGCCCTGATGAGTAATTAAGGACGGAATAGAAAGGACTACTGAGAAAATCATAAGGTGTTTCCCCCCTACTTTAGTGGGGTCTCTCTCTCTCTCACGTTTATGGTCTTTATATCTCTCCTTATTCTCAAAGTTAATCTGTGCTCTTCCTCTGGGGGTTTTTATTTTCCATACTGGAAATGTACAAGAGCCAAGGAGCTATGATGGAAGCTGGGGGAAAATTACTTTCAAAGTGTATGAGTATGTTGCCAAATCTTTTGGGAATCAAGCTGCTTGTATATTATAAATATATATTCCAAGTATTCCCATTTCTGGAATTATTTCTGAGCTACTGTGGTGTATTTGGGGAAGGGGACTAACAATTTAAAGTATATGTTTCTTGCTAATGTTTTTCACAATGGTGGATTTTTAAAAAAAACATACCTTTACAAGTATAAAGTCTATAGAGAGCTGTGTTTTGCTCTGTTCGATACAAATGTGCCTCAGAAATCAGAACTGGCTGGACGTGAAGAATCAGTCTCTAAACCAGTCCTTTTACAATCCACACAGAAATGCACTGGGGGCCAGGGGCTCAAATGAAAAAAATGAATGGCCTAGGTGGCACAGTTAAGATCAATGTAGGTGAATTCAAATCCAATTTATGTTTTACGTAATCTAGGTAAGTTTATGTATAAAATAAATCACATAATGACACTTTTCATGGAACATAATAATCATGGGCTTTTAAACCAGAAGAAATCATTTATATAGGCCAAACAGAATGTTTTGTGAAGCAAATAGTCCCTCCTTCTTTTAATGAAACATACCCTAAAATGACAAATAAGTGGTGACATGGTTGACGTGTGCACTGATTCAGTAGCTACTGGGTATCTCTATAAACACCTTAGCATGTCACTTTTACAACTGACTCACAGAATTCTAGAACTGGTGTTGTCTGGTCAGACCCTGGCCAGGTTCGTGTGTCCCCGGACCGAGAAAGCAGTTCTCAGAGCCTGCAGGTGTGTAGCCAAGAAATCATTGTCAGAGGCTTAAGCCGTAAGCTCTCACGTGCTCCAAGAGCATTTCTGAAGTCAACTAGAGTGATGGCTGTTCAACAGTCACACACCTTACCTTCTGCCAGTATTAGAGACTTGGGTGCTGATCATTCCCAATAAGTGTGGATAAACAGCTTCCCAGGCCCTCTCTACAACATGCTCCTGGACCTTACAGGATGTGAGATACGATCCAACCAACAGACCTATGGATCAGCTCTGGGAGAGGATAGGGACAATATGATGACTCACTTTTAAGGGGTCTAGAAAGAGTTTGGGCAGCATCGATAGTCAACAAGTGTGACATGTAAGAGTAAGTAAGGTGTTAACGCAATTGGAGCTCCGGCTGTGTGGGAATACCTGTGTCATCGCAGCCTAGCCTCCTTCAAGTTGAAGGTGCTCCAGAAAAGTAATGATCCAATGGCAAATACATTTTCAGAAAAGAATTATGTGATCAGGATCTTCAAAAATAAGTGTATGTGTACTTCTGTTTATTACCAAAGAACCCATTTGCATAGATGTATCTAACTGTGGAAATATACACATGCAGAATCGTGGAAGGAATCGCATGTGGTGTGGCTAACTCCTTTGTCTAGACTCTTTTCGGAATTGAGTGTCCAGATTCATTATCAGTTATGGCCAACAGAGCGTGGCTGGCATACCAAATAACGGCACTCGCCCCCAGAATCCTTTCCCTTAGACATGACCCATCTTGCTTTATGAACATTCTTTTGGAAATTTGCACAATCTCAGGGCCATTTTATTTTTAAGTTTTCAATTTTTTTAAAGATTGTATTTGTTTATTTGAAAGAGGGAGTGGGGAGAGGAGTAGAGGGAGAGGGACAAGCAGACTCCATGCTGAGCATGGTGCCTGATGAAGGGCTCCTGGCCAGGACCTTGAGATCATGACCCAAGATGAAGTCAAGAGTCAGACGCTCAACCAACTGAGCCACCCAGGCATTCCTTGGGCCCATTGTCACTTGTCATTACTCAGCATTATGACAAATCTTCTGGTCATTTGGAGTTTGGAAGGTTTAGGCTTCTATATAAATGGGAATCTATTTAGCATCATTGCTTTTAGAATTAGGAAGCATCTATTGCAATCAAACATGAGGCCAGGCTTTAGCAGCCCTGCAAATGGATCCCCAGACCACAGTCATATACCTCTGTGATTGGAGTTTGTGTCCCTTCAGGAGCCCCACTCTGTCTAATTGTACTGACCATTGGGAAGTCCTTCCTCTGATGTCTGCCTCCATCTTCCACCCATCAGTCCTTATCCTGCTCCCTGGAGCCACTTGGAACAAACCTTGAGTTGATTTCCCTTTAGCTATTTGAAAATGACTATCATTTCTGGCCTTTCCCAGATCCCCAGTCTGCATCCCCTTAGCACCCACAGCACCCAGTCTCTTTGGCTGTCTCAAAATTAATAAAATGGCTTGGAGATACCCTCTGCTATCCTTGCCCCTCCCAACTGAACCCTCCCCACTTTGCCTCTTGTCCCTCAGATGTGCAGTGCGTGGACCTGCCCCATGCACTCTGGACCTGCCCCATGCACTCTGGGGTGGGCTGATCTCCATCCCCGCCCCGAGAGCAGGGTGAGAATCCGCAGACCATGGGACTCACTCTGCTGGTGCTGTGGTCTCTCAGCTTCAGGTTCAACCTCTGCTCAGCCTCATTCCCTTGATCCAGTGTAGTCATTGTTCCAGAATCATTTCCACTGAAACATGTAGCAGTTTTCTCTAATTGTGCACATACTGCTTTCACTGCTCAGAGAAACTACAAAATTCCTTATTTCTTAATTTCAAAAGGCAAAAGTAAGAATGAGCTATATACCTTTCTGCCCTTTGTATATTTGATGTAACTGTTGAATTTCTTCTTGTTAGATTGTTCCTTGTAAGTGTCAGGGCCTCATGAGGTCACTTAGGAGCATCTGTGAAAGGTGGGGAGGGGAATGGTATAAAGGGATTTGGTAGTCAGGGCTCAGCTGTTCTGTCCCATTTCAGACACAGCAGCTCCTCTGTCCTTGGGTTTATATATTGTATTTCTGCCTCAGATTTCCATCTGAATAAAGCTTTTCACAGTTTTGAAAATAGAAAACCTTTCTTCTCTAGTGCTGGGATTTTTATAGCTATTGATTGTAGCACCTCAAAGCCTTGCTTTTCTTCTCAATTTAGTATCACCGGAGATCTGAAAACAAGCTTCCATTATTTTTCTTCATTTCATTGATGAAAACATGGCACAGTTAGAACCAAAGTCAGAGGCCTGTGACACACTGTTGGGGTCTCCTGGCCCTTGAGAACCCTAAATAGGCACCTATGGGACATGCTCATTTAATAAGTAACAAGTTCTGGCAACTGTCTTGACAACCCAGGCACATGTTTCTGTCTCGTCCACAGTAATGTAAGGGACTTTGTGATGATCCAGATGATCTTAATCTCTGGCTTTGCTTAAATTGCCTAAAGAACTTGAACAGAAAGAAAATGAAATTCATCTCTATACCTTCCGCCCGATGAACCCTTCCTGGGTCTTGGTGGTCTCCACTCTTTGAAAATGAACTTTAGAATTTAGCCAGCCACGATGGCAAGCTACTTCTACATAATTTATGTAATTCCTTCCTTCTTCTTTGTTTAAATCAAAAGAACTCCAGGTGTCGGCTTCTAGCACCTTTACTGGCGTCTAAGATTCTTGAGACAAATTTATCAATAAGGGAACTGATTCCTGGGTCTAAAGCACTGAGATCATTTATGTCTCTCAGTGCTTCATTATTTTTTGAGCTTCTCCACTCATCTGGGCTTCACTTCCCTCTTAGCAATATTCTTTGGCACTCTCAGACTGAAAACTGTCCTTCTTGAGCAAGAAAGTGGAAGCAAAATCAGATATGGGAAATTGGCTTGTGCTCTTCTCAGCCATGATGTCACACCTTTCCAGACTTATTTCTGTCAGTACTAAGGTGTCCTGGGAAAGCAATCGTTCCAAGAAACTTGTGATGACTTGTTTTAAAGGTAGAGATTGTCTAACTGCTGGGATGAGAGAAAAAATCCACTCTGAATTAATTTCCTCGCTTGCATTTTTTTTTTCCATCACAGCAGCCAAGTTTGTACTTCCATCCCCCAGAGAAGGTATGAGCATATATGTATATGCATAGTCATGTGCCCAAAGGGAAATGACCGCATGTATGTATGTTCACTGAGTAAGCCAAGTGTGTGCATTGTTTCTCCTCCACATTCCAGGTGTGATGTTAGCTACTGGGTGTTCAGTATATTGCGGGGGTCTAATGACAGTGGGCTGTGTCATATTTTATTTTACATGTGGACCTTCAGGCTTATACCTCTTCCCACTGATCCCAGTGAGTCAGAACAAGTGAGCTGCTAGGAGCTGGAGTCGAGGGACCTAACATGATTGAATTTTCTGTCCTCATGGAACACAGTGTCTTGTTTGGTCTGCTCTTGGCTTGATTCTGAAATGGAATCATGTGGTTGGTCACCCCACCCCTCCCTTGGGTCATATGCTCTTGTTCCCTCTTCCCTAGGCTCCATAGTGCCTGTATAGCTACCTTCTCCTTACCAAAGCTGAAGGAGCAGGGAACACGAGAGTACCTAGAACTGTTGGCATAAGCTTGCATTGAAATCAAGCATTCTCTGTGGCTCAGAACCATGTCTCTGGGCTGTGCAGTGTGCCAGTAGGTTCACCTCCTGCCCCCACCCTGGTTTTTAGGCAAGTACCTATCACAGGGGCCTCCCCTCTGAACCACACCTGGCTATTTTCAGAACCAAGAGCCTAGGATTAACAATCGGAATTAGACTGCCTCTGTTTCTTTAAGGTTCTCCTTATTTACCAGAGGGTAGGGTGGAGCAAGGACCTAGTAAACCAAACCCAGAGGCCTGGCGTCAAAGCTCCAGTTGCATCATTCATTCCTATCCGTTGCAGAAACTCACCACTATGGTTTTTATTCTTCCTTGACAGTCATGAACATCTACTCCCCCATCTAGGTTCTTGGAAAGCATAGCAAAAATGCTTTATCCATTCCAACCTTATTGTCATGTATGTCGTGTTAGGAGATCAGTAATTAAATATATCATTTTGTAAAAACCTACTTTCAGATTTCAGTTATCCTGTCATTGAGACTTCCATCAGACCATCTCCATTCTCTCTTCTCTGGCTCCAGAATCTTTCTCAAGGGAGGAAATACTCATACTTTCCTGGAAAGTATGAGTATTTCCTACTTTCCAATGTATGTAAGTATTTCATACTTTCCAATTTCATACTTTCTCAATGGAGGAAGCTCTCATACTTTCCTGTATGTCCATGTGGCTCTCAAAATCTCTTCCAGGGGCTCCCCCAGAAAACCCCCTCTCCTCAGAAACAGCCCTTCCTGACTTGTTTTCAGTAAGCTGAGCACGGACCCCTCATCTCTACACAGATTGTAGTGTATCCCATGTGGCGAGGGAAAGCTTAAGGGAAGAGAGAGGAAGAGAAGGGAGTATATTTTGTGGTTAGACATGAGAGCATGACCTAAGTGAGAGGCCTTTGGTAAACGGTGTGCATACATCAAAAATAAAATGTTAAATTCAAAATGTAAGTCTCGTTTCTGTACTGGTTCACATTCACCCTGCTTCACATTTGAAATATTATCGGCTGAGAGCTGGAGCAAAAAAAAAATGCTTATTTATAAACAGCATATTTAAGATAAATGTTCACACTTCCTGTATGGCTTTCTGAATGTCTGGTAACATTCTTGTATGTGTATCCATGGAGTCTAAATGCTGCTTTCATGTTAAGCAAGAGCTTCTCAAAGTGTTCACCTAGGTACCCCTTCCTAGAGAGGAAAGTGGATGCAGACAAATCATGGGAGGCCAGATCCTGACGAAATCTGCTAAAAATCTGTTTCCTTTGAAGCCTTGTTTTACCTGGGGGGCGGGGGGGAGAGTATGGATGGATGTGGTATTTTATGGCATAATGTATTCAGGCTTATCTTATTGGCAAAATGTCTTAACGATGTTCTACTCCCATATTCTAGAAATATTGAAAAACAGTGTACAACATGTAAATACAAATACTAATATGTCACCCTAATGAAACCATGACCCCTGTGGTTCAGTCCTAGAGCCATGTCACCTTTAACAAAATATGGTTTAAAATCACACACACAGAAACAAAACCAAACAAACAAACAAAAACACAACATTAAAAAAGGAATTCTGTTCCTTACCTGTTTTTCCTGAAGGATATTATAAGGACTCCAATTCATATCCCCACCCAGAAGCATTTCTCACTTGTCCTTTTCTTTATTCCCCATATCTCCACTACCACCACAAAAATGTACCCTCTTTTTCCACAGCCCATGTAGCTTTTACACCCTCTCCTACTGAACTCCTTGCTTCTCCGCTCTTTTTTGTGTGCATCTACTCAGGTGTTCTAGCATAGAACTCCCCCTCACCCCCCTTTCTGTCTCGTCTCTGATTCTGGAAACAGGCAAAGACAAAATGAAGGTTGGGGGTTAGGATGGTGGAGAGAGGAAAAGTGGACCAACAATGACAGCGTTCTCATTGGTGGGCAGAAGAAGAAGGGCATCTCCAAAGAGTCCCATGCTAATAATTTGTACCTGATCACATATAGATCTAAAAATAGACATGTTTTGTTCCATAGTCTGTATTGATAACAGATCAGTGTGTCATTTTGTTCACATATTACTAGATGCTTGGGGAATAATTAGATATTGGACCTATAACTGGCAATCATTAGCATCATCCTTACTTATAAATATGTCCCAGGAGTGTTTTAATAGTGATAGGACATAATATTTTAACCCCCAAACTGTGCATTTTAATGTAATTGCCATATTTAAAGAACAAACCTTGGAGTCCACACACAATTTTAAATGCCTAGTCTGTTTCTCTGGTGACACACTTGGTGGGAAATCAGGAAATAACCGAGACAAATATTTCTCTTGACGTCACCATCCTTGTGGGAGCCCATGTACTTCGGTGACAAATATCGGTTGGCCTCTCACTGTGTCACTGAAGGAAACTCAAGATCTTTGTGTTGAATAAGTGAAACTTTCAAAACGGACATAAGGAAAATCAAGCATTGGATCTGGCTTCACAATCTGTTTAGTTAAGTGTTAACTGTGAACGGACTGTATCTTATTACCCAACAGATGAAATAGTATCATGGCTGTTTCTCTAACCAGTTCAAACATTAATTACTGTGTGTACCTTTTCATTGGTGTCATGTTATACAAAGTCTTTGTGACTAGATAGTAGACTTTTCAATTAGTAGTATTTATTTCACCGGTATTTGTAGATCAGGTACCGTGTAGACAGAAGGCTCTAAGGTAGGTGCTGGTGGGTAGGGGAATGGTAGAAAGATGTCAGGCAGAAAACTCACCTTTAGGGATCCTAAAAATCCAGGGAGCTAATAAAACATTTCCACAAATGATTATACCCCTGAGTGGAAAGTGTTAAGTGACTTCAGAGAGGTTTGGAAGTGTTCAGAGAGCTTAAGAAGAGAGAGAAGTCTTGGAGATGGAAGGACCAAAGAAACCTTCTGAAAGTGGGGAGGCAGCTGGCTGGCTGGCCATCGCATCCTATGGTCCTATTTGGATGGATAGAAACTCTGAAAGGAAAGCCAGTTCATGAGAAGAGAATCTTAAAAGCAGGAAAAGTTTAGGTGTGGGGTGGTGTTATTTGATTACGCTAAAAAGGGGGGGGGAGTTGAAATGATCATTTGGATCTTCTTAACACCCTTGAGGAACATGTAGTTATTCAAAAAGAGGTAGGGACTCAAAGGCAATCATAACCCGAGATGCCCCCACGGGAAAGGCAGGTCAGGTAGGGAAGGATGCTGAGTTCTGGGAATAGAGCAAAGTTTGCTACGGTTGGAGCAGACTGTGGGATGGGAGGGGCTGCGAGACAAGGCTAGAAAAGAAGTTGCAGACAAATTCCCAAGGGAATGATATGCCAAGCTAAGAAGTTTGGCGTTTGTCCTATATAGATGCAGGAACCCACAGAGCATTTGTGAAGAAGGTGTTGTGGGCTGGATGGAGCACAGGTTAGTGGAGCCAGTAGACTTTTTTTTATAAGTGGCCTGATTGTAAATACTTTAGACATTGTGGACCACATATGGTCTCTGTCATCTATTCTTTGTTTTTTTTTTCTTTTTTCCTTTTCTCTTTCTTAAATTTCCCTCCTTCTTTTTTTCCTTCCTTCCTTCCTTCCTTCCTCCCTCCCTCCCTCCCATTTCCTTTTTATAGTATTTTCAAAACAAGTTTTGGGCTACCTTTGCCCCCTGCTCTGAGAAGGGGCAGGAGGAAGTGGGCAAAGCTGTTGTGTGGAGAGCAGAGGGGGGCCTGGCCTGAGGCAGGGGCAGCAGAAGAGTCGTGAGGAGATGCAAGGGGAGAGGTCAGAAGTGGAATTAGTGGCTCACAACAGTTTGGCTGTGGATGAAATGAAGAAGAAAAGGACAAATCAGGTGTGATTCTGAGGCTTCTCGCTCGAGAGACTATGTGGTACTGGTATTATTGAAAACCAAGAAGACTAGGGGGGAGTCTTTAGAGAAGGTGAGTTCGGTGTTGAAGTTGCGGAGTTTGAGGTAACCCCTGGGTCATCTAAGGAAAGCGTGCCCCGGGCCGGTTGGCTTCCTGGGAACAACGCTTGCTTGGTGTCCTAAGCATCCAGAATGCGTGCCTCGGAGGGAGCCTCAGAAGTAACAGATTGGAGAGGCTGGAGTGTCACACAAGACTACAGAACAGGAGAGAGCAGGTCTTTAGGAAGCCCAGATTGGTGGCAAGATTTGGGATAAGTTGGAGAGGGCTAGAGTGGACGGGGGGAGCTGGGAAGAAGCCCTTACCGTAACCTAGGGAAGAGGAAATAGTGTCTCAGATTGAGTAGTGGCCGTGGAAGAGAGAGAAGGTGACTGAGGAGAAAGATGGTATGGGGCAGAATCACGAGGATTTGGCGCTGTGCGCATGGCCAAAGCAAGAAGCCTTTTGTGATCATCGTCCTCCAATTCCAGTTGCTATGGGATGCTGCTACCTCCGTCTTGTTCTTTTTCTAGTCCTTGTTTCAGAAACGCAGCTCGGTGATTGAAGTAGTCTCAGAGCATATAACTTGACTGGTTTGTAGCTTCAGTTCCTGTAGACAGCCTAGTTCAGAGCACAGTGGAGGATAGCCATGCCCCACCAGCAAAATCTTTTGCATATTCTCCATTCACAGTAAAAGGAGATGCAGAAAACAAAAACAAAAACAACAGTAGACCGCTTGGTGAAAAAGTTAAAAAAAAAAGATTTAAGATTTTGGAATTACAATGCTTCTTAACCAGGACCTTTAAAATTGTCTATAAGCCTCGGGTAAGCTGTCAATCAAAATAAACTTGCATGTGTGCCAGCCTCCCAGAAATTCATTACAAGGGATGTACATGGTCGCTTGTGGTCTTACGTTAGCAGATCTTCCTTAGAAGTGTAAGTGCCAGTGAGATGTGGCAACTCTGTATATCTGGCTTCCCGGTGCAGTAAGCTGCTGTGTGCAAACACATTTATAACCACCTTTGTCCACACTGTGCACTCACTCTAACACTCAAGATGCTTGGCAGTTAGACTAGAAAGGGCACAAAGCCCTTTTTTTGGTGTCTGTTTGGCAATTAACCATTCACTGGCTTTTTTTGTTGTAACATGCACTTCCTTTCTCTTGTTTTCATTCAAGCTGTGTACGCCATGGAAATTAATGTGGAGAAAGACAAACAAACAGGAGAGACCAAGATTCTCTCTGCATCCACCATTGGCCCAGAGGGGGTCCATCAGAGAGGAGTCAAAGTCTATGATGATGGTACCAAAGTAGTGTATGAGGTGCACTCGGGAGGCACTGTGGTAGAAAATGGAGTGCACACGTTAAGCTCAAAGGATGTAGAAGCACTTATTCAGAAGGCGGGACAATCAAGCTTCAGAGGAGGGCACGTGTCAGAAAGAACTGTGATCGCAGATGGGAGCCTTGGCCACCCGAAGGAGCCCATGCTCTGCAAGGAAGCCAAGTTAGAAATGGTACATAAGTCTAGGAAGGATCATTCTTCTGGGACCCCAGGGCAGCAGCCCCCAGCCCCCAGCACAGAAGGGCCCGAGGCCAACTTGGATCAGCCAGTCACCATGATTTTCATGGGCTACCAGAATATTGAAGACGAAGAGGAGACGAAGAAGGTGCTAGGCTATGATGAAACCATCAAGGCGGAGTTGGTCCTCATTGATGAAGACGATGAGAAGTCATTGAGGGAGAAGACCGTGACGGACGTGTCCACCATCGATGGGAATGCAGCTGAGCTTGTGTCCGGGAGGCCGATCTCAGACACCACAGAGCCCTCATCCCCAGAAGGGAAAGAAGAGAGCCTGGCCACAGAGCCAGCCCCAGGTACCCAAAAGAAAAAGCGCTGTCAATGCTGTGTTGTCATGTGACCACTTCTTTCTTCCCTTTTCTTCCGGGCAGCCTCTGGGCTCTCCACCACTTCTGTAGACCTCACTGTACCGCTAACGGCAATACTGTCAGCTGGAAGCAAACACCTGCCTTGCCTTGCAGTTGGATTGCTTGGGTCTCTCTTATTTTTGTCCCCCTTCCATTTTTCTCCAGTTTCCTCACCTGAGAGACAACGTGCATGTGTGTGCTTCATTCTTTCCAAGAACTTACTTTTCCTCTAAACCTTTCCTTGTGTCTTCAAGAGTGAATCAATTTCTTACTGCTCGATTGGAATGGACTCTCCACATCAGCCAGTTCTATAGTAGCCTTAACTCACTTGACTGGAATCGAACCCGTGGCCCTGGGGGTTTCCTGTTGTAGCGTGTTCCTATAATGTAGTCACACATCACCACGTCGCTGACTTCCCACTTGCCTCCCTTGCTGTGGATCTTTGCTTTTATATCGTGTGTGGCAAAATGCTGTGGGCTCTAGCTGGTTGCCAGCGTGGCCAAAAGTGGACCTTATACTTAGTCTGTTCAATCTAGGGTGATGCTTTTTGCTGCCTTACATAAGCTTCCAGATTACAGTATTGTGCATCTATGACTTTCCATCTGTTAAAACTGAAATGACGTTGATGTAAAAGAAAAGGAACCCAGTGCTTGTCGCAGCTGAAATGTAGGGACTGATTCCATAACCCGCCCATCAGCAGCCGTCTCTTTCTGTGGCTTACCTGATGGACCCTTTATATACGAAGCACCATTTTTAATTTTCTAAGGACATGAAACAAACATTGTTTTGAGCATTCGTAGTAATCTCTAAACTTAGGCATATCCATGAGCCTTGCTTCTATTCTCTCAGAAAAAAAAAATGTAAATTTTTATATTGTTTTCTTTTTCACGGATATTTTCTGATCATGTTAATCTATTTTCAACGAAGGGATCATTTTGAGGAGTATCTCTGCAGTGACCATATTTCTAGAACAGTCTTTTTGACCAACTGTGGTTGCTGCCAAGCTTCCATTTCATTGTGGATGGACGGTGCTGGAACTGAATTTACCTGTTCATCTCCCCTTCCCACTTGATTACAGAGCCTTACTTCTGGACTCTTTTCTTTCTGTCCCATGAGAAAGAGAATGTTTCCCATAATGTCACCATGCAGGTTGATCCACCCTTCAAAATCAGCTTGAAAATGTAAAAATGTGTAAGAAAGACGTGTCTTCTCCACGTTAAGTCCTTAAATTCATTCCACAAGTACCGGCTGAGTGGCACATAGCGGAGCTTCTTAAGGCATGTTTCTTAAACTTCTGGAGATTTCAGAACATCAGAGAATAGTTTTTTGGTTGTTGTTTTTTTTTTAAATCTAGAACACAATGAACAATTTAAATAAATTCTTAGCATTCTCCCAAAGCAAACAGCCAGGTGTATAGTAAAACCAAAGGGAAGTAATAGAGTAAAAAAATAATACAGTAATAAAATAAAGATGTAACATTTTAACTGGTTTTAATAACAGAGATCTCTTAACCTGAAGTTATTTGCCCAGATGTTCATAGCACTATTGCAAATCATTCACAAAATATATCTATGTTCCATGGAACATAGTTTTAAAAAACATAAAATAAGTCATGCTCCCTCAAGTCAAACCTCTGTGGAAAGCAGACAAGAAAAAAAAAATTAGATAGTCTTGAGAGAATTTCTTTATGGAATCAACTAAATTTGTCCTAAACATAGTTTTCTCAGTGCTAAATCTAACTGTTACTATTTTAAGTTTTGTGGCTTGAACTTATATTCCAAATGGAAAGGGGGAAAATGACATTTTTATTGCGAAAAGTTCATTTCTCTCAAATAATTATATTTCAGTGAGCACAAAGTAAGTCATTTTATCACCAACGGGTAAGCAGAAAAAGTCAAGAAGGGACAAATAAAGGAGCTAAATTCTGCTCCTAAAATGATTCCATCAATGGCTTCCTTTTGAATAGTGGAGGGGGTTCCCTCTAAATGATCTCAGGTTCACCAAAGCAGCTACAGTTGAATTAGGCTGCTGTCTTATCTCGGAATAACATCTGGTTTTGCTGCCTAGAAATCTCCCCACTCGACTTCACACTCCTCAGTCAATGGTCACTTAGGCTTCCTTTAAATGTTGAAGAGAACGACATGCCAGATAAACTTATTCACGTAGAAAATGAAAAAAGTTTGAGTGTTTGGACAATCTATTATTTTAATAATTTATTTAATAAAGAAACAATCTAAAAGTTTATCATAACTTACCTTTTTTTACTCACTTAGGGGTTAATATTATTCAATAGGAGTTTTTAAAAGCACAGTTAGTGAGGGGAATGGTAGAATGTAGAACCCTTGAGCTTGCTGTTTGATAACCAGAATCAGTCTGGTTCGAGGACAGAGAATTCCCAGAAATGTTCTACCCATCCTGCCGTAGTGAGCTAGTTCTTCATGAAGAAAATGATCTGCCCCTTTCACAGCAGCCCTACACAAGAGATCTGAAAGACCAATGATAACCTGCACTTTCATTCATCAGTTATTATTATAGGAATTAACAAATTACATGAATTAGAAGTCTCTTTATAATTTTACTATTAAATCTTATTATTAGAGCCTTTAAAGTAAGACATGTTACCTTTAGTAAAATGATATGTGGCCATAGGAAGTGGTTTGTTTGAATATGGCATTTATGTGCTTATTTTTCATCCTTTTCTTATCAAAATAGAGGATTTAGGCTCAGCCAGTACTTTTATGGGATGAGACCTATAATCTCACCTACAGCATCAAGTAACTACATAATGAACATATCCTCAGTGTCGTGATTGAGAACGTTCCGCCTTCCCTGCCATCATTCTCTCTGTAAAAACTTTATTATGTGTGGTATCAAACCCTCCAAAAATACAGGGTACTGGCTTCCATAATCTGACAAGTTAAAGAACCAGTAATGAAGCTGCAAGACCATAGTCTTTTTGAGACAATGGTTCGTTGGGTTGTCTTCTAAAACTAAATAATCAGTTCCCCCTTAAACGGAAAGAGAAAGAGAGAAAGGAGGGATATTTCATTTCTTAGAAATAGATTTTCAGTGGCATTGAATTAAAGATCTTTTAATGGTTAAAATGGTAAAGTTTAACGTACATATCCTTACAAATCTCAATGACTTGTATATCCTTGCCTTTGTTTTCTTTGATGTGCAATAGGACAGACTAAGGGGAATTTTTTTTTTTTTTAACCTTGTACCTCTTTTGCCCTTAATTCTATTAATTACTTTTATAAGCAAAGTGAGTTGCCTCTAAAAGTGATTTGACAGTGTCCAGGGACATCACTAATACTGGGACCAGAGAGGGTGAGGAGAGAGGGCATTCCCTTCTGGCCAAACCCAACACATGGTTTCCTTCAGCCTCCTGAGCAAAGACTTTCAGGAAACTTAGATTTGACTCCTTTCTGAATTGCAATTATACATGTATCAGCTTTAAATTCCCATCAACTCCATTTTACTTCCTGGTCATAAATGTGTTTGTTCCTTCATACAAGTAGAATGCTTTATTTCGGTTAGGGTCAAGTTTTTTATAAAAGGAGGGAAAACATCAAGATGCAGGAACCTCTCTGGAGCAAAACATTCAGGCCAAGTGCGAAAACGGCTCCTGTCTCTTCGCCTCCTGCAGAACTTCATTTCAAGGGACCACTGAATACCCTTGCAATGAACACTTATTTCCTGCCATTGAACCAGGGTTGCGAAAGCGGAGGGAGGGAATATGGTGACAGAGGCAAAACTCGAACCACTAAACCAGCTCTTCCTTTTTACAAAGCACCCTGTCGATTTAAAACACAGGCGAACACAAAATATTCACAGAGGACGTTTTGTTGTTGTTCTTGCTGAAGATCTAGAAGCTCAGATCTCCCTTTGTCAATGGACTCACTGTGGAGTTCAGCTCACCAAAGGGCCCCTTCCTTGTGGGGATAGTCTCATCTCCCAAAGGGTTACTTTGTTTACAGTAAACACCCCTCCAAGGCAAGCAGTTTTAAGTTGTATTTTTGCAACATGTACCTTCAGTCATTGGAACCACAAAGAAGGTTTGAAACCTCATAAATATGCAATCTTTTAGAAGCTCCTCAGTTTACTTTGTATCAAGGTATATAGAACTCCACTGATGAGGATAGAACCAGCAAATATCCTTTGTCCTGCTGGACGGTACAACCCAGCAGGTAAATGGAGTGACGGTGGTATATATCACAAACCAGCTCCAAGAAACCAGCAAGATGAGCTCTTTGACTCTAGCTGCCAGCGGTCATTTATAGCCTTCTTCTGGTCTTTTCAGGAATACTGGCCTGCATTTTCTAGGGACAAAGAAAAGCCAGGCTTTCGTGATCATAGGAGCACAATGCAATTATGTGTCTGTATTTTCATAGTTTCAGTGAACTCTAGGATAAAATTCTCATTTAAAAAAAAAAAAACCAAAATACTTATTATTTGAATGTAGAAAAAAATAAAATAAAACTTACATCCTGAAAGGTTGCAAAAGGGCAATTTCCCTGGGGATCCCTAGACCAGCCTCGCCCATCCCCCTTCATTTTTATATGACTTAAATAGGCCTCTGCTTCCCCTCTCCACTCAGTCTAACCTAAGGTCAGAACCATATCACAAAACCTTGCTTTCAACTTGAAAATATAAGATGTAATTTTGGGGATCGCAGGTTTTCTGCATCAAAGATCTGGACCGCCTTAACTTTTGTAAAAAACAAACAAAACAAAAAAACAAACCAGTTTTTCAAGGCTCTCTTTTACTAAGCAGGAAACCAAAATGTTTCCTGAAAATTAATGACTTTTTTATATTTTGTGACTATTTTCTAAGTTTCTATAGGTTGAGGTGTAAATGGTCATCTTCTCCCCATAATGCCTCTTCCTGGTCAGTGGGGGGGCAGGGGAGCGGGGCCTCTTTTTTGCAAGTCACTGCATTTTTATCAAAAGAAAAGTATATTTCATGAACCATAAATTAAAAAAAAAAAAAGTCCCTAGACTTCAGGCAGTCCTTCTGGAGTGAAAGAACAAAAATACAGAAAGAAAAGAATTACAGGGTGGCTTTCCTTTTATTTTCCTATGGTTAATGTACTGTATGGTATGTATGTTTACAGAATGTATCTGCCTTGTGATGTGAACAAATGAATGACAAAAACAGAGTTCTGATGTGCCATTTTAAAGTTTGCCTTAGCATTGCTGTTTATGTTCTTCTTTTCTGTCCTTTAAAAAAAAAAAATGCAGGTTGTATTCCAAAGCTGTATTAACACAACATTCTCTTCCCCGCCCCTACCCAGCCCTCTTCAGAGCTGTGAATTCCATCACAGGAGCCTTGAGGCAGAACCTTGCTGGTCAGACCCAGAGGGAATACAGTGGACATTGCTTGGACATTGTCTATGTCCATCTAGCAACCAAGCATGTTCCTATGTTCTCATCTGGGTCTGAATGTCACGCTCTGACACTCCTGGGCAGGCCATAGACAGCATAAGATCTTCTGCAGTCCTTCTTACAGTGAGGGGATGGGGACTTACTTGTGGACCCCCTCTCTGGGTCTGGGAGCATATTTTTAAGCACAAGTAGCATAGCTTGTGAAAGCAAGAGAGATGGACTCAAATGGTGTGATTGAGCCATAACTGAGAGGTGTGCCCATTCATAAGATGAGTACCATAGGGCTGGGAGTAAGGAGTGGCCATTAGAAATGGAATATTTTACATTTATGTATTTTTTTAAGGAATGATATTTTTATAATGAAATGTATATGCATTATGAAGCTTGAGTTTGAAAACAATTTTGATTGAGTTATTTCTCCATTCCGTTAAGGTAACTTTCTGGTGACTTCAGCACAAGCCCAGACCTTGAGAGGCATGATCAAAGGTCCTGTGGCCTGCCCATGTGCCTCCACTGCATGAAATCCAATGTTTCCAAACAGACCTATATTGTAAGATCAAGCTTTCTATGCCTGTCATTAGATAAACCATGTCTTGATAGCTTGATAGCTCTCTGGGCTACATCTTTAATGATAAATAATGATGTTTTTCATGAAAGGGGATAGCCATTTTAAGTGTAAGGCAACTCTAGCAATGATCAAAGTCCAAATATTTCACATATTTAAGGACTGATCCCTGTGTTGGAGATTAAGGGACCACTCACTATGGTACATTTAAATGATATGGATAAAATGGTGCGTCAGAAGCCTCTGGCCATAAACCAACAATATAAAACTTAGGAGGTATAATTGGCCTTGTAAATACCAAAGGTGCTGCACCACATTTTCAGAGTTAAGAAGACACAGGAAAGAATTGTCTTTATCTATCCACTAATGAGATTCTGAATTTTTAGAGTTCCTGGATCCTCCCCCCTCCACCAATTTTCTGCCAAGCTCCCAAGTTCCAATTGCAATCAAACTCAGTTTCCTAAAGATCTTCACCCACACCTGTTCCACTGAGGGACAGAACAGCGTAAGCCTCGGAGTCTGCTTACCACCCCTATTAGATTCTCTTCCCAGACAGCATCCTTGCTCCAGACAGGCCCTTTTTCTATGACCTTAAAAGACCAAGAGCCTTTTCCAACAAGGCAAGGTCAGAAGCATTCTCTCCAACTGAAGAAAAAGAACCCCTCCGGGTCCCATGCAAATCATTTCGATTCTGTCATCACTAGAATCCCTCCAACAGGCCCAATTCAAGCCCAGCTATGAACGCCAGTGTCATGGAGACAGCTCTCAAAATGCAGGAGCTATGCAACTGCCTGAAGGTGCTAAGGGAGAGCGGTTTGGCTCTCTTCTCTTATCACACGGGAGCCTCACAGTGTTGAGCTGAGGCGGACTGTTGGGGAGGCGTCCAGGTCCTTGATTTTGCAATCAGTCTTTAGAGACAGAGAAACCACCAGGCGATGTCTGATCCGAGCTGTTCTGGTGCAGCTTTAACACCAATTCCGTGATATCCTATTCTGGCCAGCAGAAAGAGTCCTGTCCTTCGCGGGGTTCTGGAACATTCTCTCCTCCTCTCAAGCTCCTGACATAGTAAAGTTAAAAAATCACACAGGGGTTCCAGAAAATGTTGTGTCTGATGCAGCTTTTCAGTGAATGTAGGTTGTTGATGGAATTTTCAGCTTTAGCAGTTCACTCGGGGTGAGTGACATCTCTGTAAATATTTCCATTTCTGTGGTTGGTTGGGGGGTGGGGTGGGAGCCTGTCGTGCTGACTCTGAATTAGACTTGCTGGGCTAGCTGCTGTACTTTGTAACCTGAAGTGTACTTTGACTGTTCTCTTTCCTTCAGATGAAAAACAAAACAAAAACTGACTTCAGAAATAACACTGCCAGCGACAGCCCAGGGCTGTACTTGTAGCTTCTCTCTGTTCCTCTGTACAGTATTAATAGACAATAAACTGCCTTTTCACTGCATCTACCTCTGAGTGTCTGTGCCCCGATTCTTTCCCACCCCCCAACTGCCACGGGTGCATGTCAGGCCAGACTGCCTCAGGGGGCGCCTTCGACCGCTCGCTAATGCCAAACCCTAATCCAGTGCCTTTCAAACTGGAGTGTGCCTCAGAATCACGTGGCGGGACCTGCCAAGAAGGGGGAAGCTCAGTCCCACCTCTGGAACTCCCATTCAGGTTCCTGGGTGCGGCCTGCTCACCTGCCTTGCTAATCATGTCTCCAGGTGATTCTGATACATGGGGTTCCTGGCCCGACCGTGGGTTGGGGGGCCCCGCCGGGGGCATCCCTGTGGCCTGCCTGTTCCAGCTGGTTTCCACACTAACTAATCTGCTTTCCCAGCACCTTCTCTCTCTCACCTGCTCTTGCACATCTGTCTCCACACCTGTCGTCTTTGTTCTTGTTCCTTGCAAACCCCTAGCTGTGGCATTGACCGTGATCCCCTGGGTCCAACTTGGGCTGCCCCTCAGGCAGTACGCATTCAAGCACTGTTGTCTTAGAAACAGGAGCACCTGAAGACACATGGGAATTTGGTTATTCTTCTTTACTGCTGTATCCTCTCTATCCAGAATAGGCTCAAGAAACTTTTTCTGGAAATGGCCAGATACTAAGTATTTTGACTTTGCAGGCCAGATGATTTGTGTCATAGCTGCTCAGCTCTGCCAGAAGGTAGCCAAGCATTGCACATAAATGAATGAGTATGGCTAGGTTCCAATAAACCTTATGTATTAAAAAAAAAAAAAAAAAGACAGTAGACTGGATGACTGGATTTGGCCCTCAGGCTTATAGTGTGCCAATCCTTGGCCTCCATGGGAGCCTGGCTCATAGCAGGTACCCAAGAAAAAAATGAAAAGGTATTATATTAAAGAACAGACAAAGGGCAGATGTGATACCACCTGTAGAACTGTCATAGAAATTTTTTTTCTTTGAGGATATGGAGTAAGAGAAATCAGTCGGGGGGCTCTCATCTGTTTGGGTTCCGTAGTGGATTTTTTTTTTCATGTCTTTATGCATGGACATTATCTTGCAAGTTCGAAGCATGAATGGTGCCTTGTAGACAGCGCAAAGTGCCAAGCTGAAATGAATAACTCTCAACCAACAGAGAGTTGAGGAAGTATTAGGACATCTTACCCTTGTCGGCAACAAGGAACTGGGTGGTCCCTAAGTATCTCAAGCATTTGATCCAAATGTCTGTGGAACTACATTTGGTCTGAGCCGTCCTATGCCGTGAACTCAGGGCTTTCTTTATATTACCTCTCTGTTCACTGAAATACTCTTTAGTGTGTGCACATATGGGGAACCGCAATGGCACGTTACACATCCCATAAGCCAGGGCACACTAACAGTGACACACCAGGAGCTGTGTGTTTCTATCCACGGCCAGTGTCGTTGTGGAGTTGAAGGAAATGATATGTACACAAAGCGGTTGGTAAGCGAGAAGTAGATAACAAATGTTATCTTACATGTGATGGGAAAGTGTTTGTCCTGCTACTGAAGGGTTCCCCTTTCCCAGATGTAAAGAGTACAGGCTGTTCCAGTATGTTTCAGAACCAGCAGAAAAATGGAAGCCACTTTTCCCTTCTTTGGAGTTGGAACTACTTTTGTATTACATGGAACCAAATGAAATTGATATTTTGGAGGTCAGTAGGGCTGAATGCTGACAGTTCCATAGACTTTAAACTGATCATTCTATTCCAGGGATCATTTTCCATCAGAGAGGGCAAAATATGACCAGAACTCCAAATACAGCAGGAGGAATTTAGATAAGAAAGTGAGAACTTCGAAAGGAACATGGTTCAGCGAGACTAATGCAGAACTAGGCATTTCCCTTGGGTGTGTAGGATTTCCTATGATCTTACATCGACCCGATGAGGTAGACATTGCTATTGTTCTCCTTTATACTTGAGGAAACTGAGTTACTAAGATAGTAAACACTTCGCCCAACCTAGCGGGGCTACAGATTGGGGTGGGGGTGGGAGCGGGAGGGACAAGTTTTAAGCCCAGCTCTAACTTACTTCTACACAGAGGTCTCTATGTCATGAAAGTGATGTGAGGTTACAGCTAAGGTTGGACATAGGAAAGATGTGGAGGATGGAGCCATGGATGCAAATAAAAAAGCCCCACAAAATGGCACCAGTTCCTTTTTGCACCTCTTCGTACTCAGGCAAACGCTCTGTAATATCACTGCCCTCTGCAGGCTGGGAGGAGTCTTTGCAGGCTTCCATCCCAGAAGAAAAGCAGAGGGTGAAATCGCCCGCTCTTCTCTTCTCTCTTCATTACCGCTTGACTGTTTTTGCATCCCCATTTAGGAAAAGGATTAACAAAATTGCCCAGACAACTCTGTAAATTCTAAGAGTGCTGTGTCCATCTCCAAGTAAGCGAAGGTAATTTTGTTGTTGATGATGATGATAGGATTGCTATTACAATTATTAAATCACCCGTGTCGCAAACAGCGAAGAGGAACCGTGCTGGCGTTAGGCACCTGCCTTTGGATCTAGGCTGGGTCACCCATCCGCAGCACCACTACCTCCCCAGCACCCCAGCTCCTCTCCTGCTTTTCTTACGTGGTATCAAATCCTCTGCTTATGGACAACGCACAAAAGCAAAGATGTGCTATTTAGGGGCTCAGGCTACCAGATCTGAAAGAGATCATCAAGTACAGAAATCACAAGATTTCTGTATATTATTTCTGTACAAGACTGAATATGGTCTACAGCTATATAAATTTTGCCTGCATAGTGCTTTCAAACAGTTTTCAATTTATTGCCAAAAATATTAAGAGAATTCTCATTTTGAAAGTACGGATTTCTAGCTTCTCTAGATTTTAGAGCCTCTTTTTTTTTTTTTTTAATGTTTCAAAGCTATTATTTATTCTGTTCCAAGTTTCCACTATACAGTAGACATTCTTCTACTCTTGCTTACACAGTAAATAAGTATACACCAGCCCCGTGGCTCAGGCTTGCAAGTCTTCCCTGGAGAAGGGTGTCAGGCCGTTTAAACTCAGGGTGTCTTTCTCTGATGCCTCCTCCTGGAAGCACTGGAAGGCACCAGGCTCCAAGCTGTGTGGGTGTGCAAAGAGCTCCATACACGGAGCCCCATGCCTTGGTGTTGGACAGCCTTACTCTCTGGAAGGCCACAGAGTGGTGTCCAACTACTTAGGGCAAAATCAAGCCCGTGGGAAAGAATCACACAAACTGAAGCAAGATGTCCCAGGTTACTCAGGCTCCAGCTCCCAGGGTAGGACTGAAGGCCAGTGCCAAGAGGACCAAAGGGTGGCTTGGGCATCCCTGAGAAACTTGGTCCAGAGGGTTTAAGTCTAGGAGACTCTGGTAAGATTGGGGTTGGGGGTGGCGGGAAGGTCAGGGAGGAAAAGCATGTTAAAAGGGAATAAATTAAAGGTTAGAGAAGCAGCGAGGATAAGAGGCTTGTGCTCTCCTTCGATTGTTTTCCCAGCTAACAATTGCCTGGAGCTGATGGGCGCGGCTGCCCCCATTAGAGGATCCATGCTCTCATTCACCATCATCACCACTGCTTCCTATTACCTCAATCCTGGTCAGCTTCCTTTCTTTATGTCACCTGTCTGGCCCCTGTTGACATCCTTAATCTACCATAATCCACTCATTTTATGGTTGGGTCAAATGAGTCCCAGGTGGGAGGTGAGACTTACCCTTTGCAAGGTAACAGCTGAGCCAGAGCTCGGGATGATCTCCTGAACTCTTTTGCAAGCACAAGAGTTTGTACTGTGTTCGGATTTGGCTCTGATAGAAGCATTTAAAAATTTGAACAGGCTCTGGGCAGGAAACCAACCTCAGTAGTTGGTGCTTTTGCTTTTTGACAGGGGAACCCACTTACTTGTATTATGATGGACAAGGCTGGTGAGTTCATTTACAACTCAAGAGAAAAAAAAGTCCTTTTCCTACAACAATGGATAGTGTATGGATTATCCTACTCTGTCTTCCTTAGGTTAAATGAAAACGTAATGTTTGAAGAACATTGTGGTATCATACGCTTTTTGGTATAAAGTTTCATTCCCGGAAAAAATAAACAAAAACTTTGTAATCAACAGTTGAATAGTACTGGGAGCTTCACATCTCTTCTTAGGGAGAATATGAGGCAAATCCTACACGTCCTTAAATTTAAATGTGGTCTTCTCTCCTCTCCTAATTCATGATCTTTAGTCATGTTCCTGAGGTTATATGGTCAAGGACTAGAAATGTTCTCTAATGTTTACTCCCTTATCTTATTAAGAAAAGCAATCAGTAAGAAGTTTGACAATTCAGAGAACAGAGGAAATGGGGGTACCTTCCCTCCCTTGGCTTGTCATCAAAAATTAGTGTGATCTAGTGTTTTCTTTTCTTTTTTAAATCTTAACTGGAGGCTAATCACATTTAAGATGATAATTGTATTTCCTTGCTTTCTTTTCATTCCCAAATCACTGAGAATTAAAAATATGAGCAGTGGACCTACTCTTTCAGGTCAGGGTTGTGGGTCAGCCTGGAGGGGAACTTTGAAATGAGATGATGTCCAGGGCTGGTGTGATGTGTCCCGTCCATACTGTCAGTATACGCAGTCTCCAATCCCATGTCTTAAAGAGTGGTTTCAAACCAGAGTCCATAAACAGGTTCGCTTGTTTCCTCTTTACCTGAATTCTACCCAAATCCTAGCTACACTCAGAGACTCCGTGTGAGATTCCATCACATACCTTAAACTTGGTTTTTCCTAAACTTTTGACTTGGGGACGCCGCGTTAGTTATTTTTATCCTGTATGTATATCACCTGTGGACCATTATTTGTTCTTTTTTTTTTTACCCACGTCTTTGACTTAAATAGACTTAAAATGTAGCTTTGTAGCCCTGCCTTAAATAGGTAGCACATGCCATAAAAAGTAACTGTCTAAGAGCGCCCAACTAGGTCAAGCAGAATAGCATGTGACTCTTGATCTTGAGGTCGTGAGTTCGAGGCCCACACTGGGTGTAGAGATTACTAAAAAAAAAAAAAAAAAAAAATATATATATATATATATATATATATATATATATATATATATATAAACTTAAGGAAAAATAACTGTCAAAATAAAAGTGAATCAACATTATTAATTCCAAGCTTCCTACTGTTGCCTCCTCGTGCAGTTACCTGAGACCAGTTCTCTCATTGTCAGAGGAGGGAATGGCCCGGCTGGAAAGCTGTCAGAAATCAACCTCCTTCTCTTTCATATAACCCGATGGATTGAAAGAGAACGAGCATGAGAATAACTCTCTCACTCCGTGACTCAGTGTTACGTACCGTGTCCAGTTAGCCCTCAAGTTTTGGAAACACTTCTTACCCTGTTGTATTCCCTTAAAAAAATCCCAGTTCTCCACTTTGAAGATTAGTGTGAGGAATACAAAGTGGCTTGCTAAGGCTGCGGGGAGGGAGAGCAGAGGCACAGAACTGGTATTCACACCCAGGTCGGGGCGGGGTGGGGGGGGGGGGACTTCCGATTCTTTCTGCCGCCCCAGGTGCCTGTCCCGCTGCGCCTTGCATGAGGAATGAATTGAATACAACCGCAGCAAACTTCAAGTCTCCATAAGGCTCTCCATCATTTAAACAAACAAAAGTAACATCTGTTCCAGCTCGAGCTGTCTCTGGCGTAAGCAGTTTTTCACTGACGGAGGCCAGGTCTAATTGGGCTCCTTCTCCCTCATTTGGGTAAAGTTACAGAATCAGATGCGTGTATCCAGATAGAGGGGGAACTGATGGGCTGGCTCGTCTGGGCAGGACGACTTCTTGGTTAATTCTCGAAGAGTCAGGGATTTAGTCGATGCAAACTGTAAAATTCTGGGGCCTAGCGATGAAGCAGATCTTAATGGAAGAAGAACCATCTCAACTTGCGGGACATCTCACCTTCTTCTTTTCTCATCTCTTCCCTTTTCCTCTCTCTTCAGTCTAGTCTCTCTTCTCTAGCCTCTTCTGCTGAATGAGCCTGTTGTCCATGTGAGATGCATTCCCACCTGTAGGGTTTAGTTGGGCTTCTCAAAGAGCCTGGGAGTTCTCCCACCAAGTGCCATGCTGGAGGTCTCTGCTTCTTCTTTCCTGCGTGCTGCACATTACAGTCTGGGACAGTTCTTTAAAAATAGGATCATACTATGGCCCCGCCCCAGAGATCCTGATATAATTGGTGTAGGCGAGGCCTGGGACATTTATTAAATGACCCCAAGTGGTTCTAATGGGGGCTGCTTGGTTGGAAACAACAGCGTAGAGGAGCCCAGGGTGGGCAGGAGTGGTCCAGAGGAGAGGTCCAGGCTGGAATCCTTGTCTCAACTTGCAAAACCAAGAAGAAAGGGAGGCTTTGGAAGCAGGACGAAAGTCAAACTCTGGGTCTGTCATTGGCCAGCTGGGTAATCTTGAACAATTGATTTCAATTCACCAAAAGTCAGTCTCCTCTTCTGTAAAACGAGGTTAATACTTACTTTGTAGGGCTTCTATTAGGAATAGTCTAAAAACTTTTCTTTCTGCTTTCCCTTTCCCCCTTTGTTCCCCTTAAAAAAGGAACCTGTTTGAGGCAGTTTATAGGAAAAGACACAGCAGCAAAGAATAGAGAGGGAAATCAGGGAAAGAGAAAAATAAGACAAAACCAGAGGACTCAAACTAGCATAGATTTCTGAATGGGTATTTCTCTTTCCTTTGTTTGAGCAATTCACTTTGTAAAATGTGGGGACATGATACTTCTTTATCAACCAAACCACTGAATTTTAATTTCTTTGATCTGTTTTGAAAGCAAACAGAAAACCCCATTAAATTATCAAATCAGCGTTTTTTCGTGTGAAGGGACCCATGGCCTGGACTTTGTCCTTGTTCTGCCATTGATTGTGTGACTTAGAAGACTCCTTTTCCCTCTTTTGGCCCCAACTTTCTCCTCCTTAAAATGAGTAATTTTACCAGATGGCTGCCAAGGCAGTTTGGGGTGACCTTCTAGGTGGATGTTAATATCAAGACTCTTTCTTTATCATTGAGACAGAAGGAAGAAGGAAAGGAAAGGAGGGAAAAAGAAAAAAGAATAGAAAAATACATCAAACTGAGGGGTGTTTTTCTAAAAGTTCCAGATATCTCTGGCCTTTCAAAACGAAAACATCAGCCGTCTGTTGTGACTCTGGCCTGACTCTGAGAAGGCCCTGGGCAAAATCCCTCATCACTGCGTTCGTTCAGGGTCTTTCCAACCCAGTGGAAATCTGGTGGTCATTTTCTTCTGTGTAAAATCTAGTGGGGGAACACCTGATTTTCCAAGACTTCCAGTCCTCAATGGTTGAAAACAAGAGTTTGGATTCCTTTTTTAAAACCAGCTGGCCTTATTAGGAGCTAAAGCCTAACATCGTCATGCCCTACTCTTTTCTGACGCTGAGAGTCTTGGAGAGTAGGTAAATACCCACCTAGAGGCTCATGGGAAGTGAGTGTGGCAGACACACACCACTACTCATCTATTCTAGATGGTTTCTCCAAAAGAACCTTAAATATTTGACCCACAGAATGGCAATGCTTCTCTCCCCCAGACAGTGGATGATTTGGGCAAAATACAGCCTCCTTCCCTTGGGCCCCTTAGCTTGATGTCCAGCGTAACTGGATCTGAGAGGAATAAATCCATTCTGCTCCTTCAAAGCTCTCTTTGGGGACACTTAGTCTGTATGCTCTGCAGTCTGCCACCGACCGCTAAGTAAGCATAAGTGTGTTTGTGTTGATGCAAAGAGCTTTAGAAGCAGTAGATAAAATGCCAGTCACAGAACCTCCCAGCTGAGTGGGGTTAGTTGACTGAAGTTCAGCTGAGGATAGTTTGGTCCAGGTCTTTTCCTCTTTCAGGAGAAAATTCCCCCAGCTGAATGTTGGGAGGAGAAATGGGAATTCTCAGGTCATTTCCTGAGACCAAGACCCCTATATAGCAATTATAGAAGCATCCATCAAGTCATCATCAAGGCACTGCCCGACTTCATAAGAACAGAGAGTTGATGCTTTATTCATTCCTTCCAGAATTAAGATCAGACTTTGCTCTCTGAAAGTCAGAATTTCATAAAATGCAACACCTTCTCCATCTCCCCTTTCCTCCACAGGTGAATTCCTACTGATTCCTAACATAAAGTCTCCTTTCCAATTCAGGAGCCCAGCCCTGCCCCTCACTGGCCACATTCACCCCCAGCATTGCTCATGCTGTCTGGTACACATCTCGAATAGCCCCTTTCCTCTCCACATTTTGTGAAGTCATAATCAGCTTGGCCAAGCTCAAGCGCCTTCGTCTTACACTCCCCCATGTCTGTCTCAGTTCCATTGCTATCAGCCTCCTCTGTCCTCCTGCTCTCCTTATTTGTGGCTAAGAGTTTACATGGGTTCTCTGTGTTCCTATGATGAAACTCAGAAAATTAGAAAGACTCATTTTCTAGTTCCAGAAATGGATCAGAAACAGCTTAGTTAACTTTACCCAGACTCTGAGTCAAAAACCATAATCAAGGTTTAATGCCACCTCTTGGCTCCCAAGACTCAGAGGGAAAATTGGGACAAGGGTCCTTGCCCACCCTCCCCACAAAAAAAGAATTATAGTTTTAGTGTTTCCCTCCAATACCAAAAGAAGGTATTGATGTTGTACTGAGAGCCATGATCTTCTCTTGTCAGGCCAGAGGAAGGGTTAAACTTCTATCAGTGGGTGCCAGGAAAGTTAAGTAGCAGAGCATGTTGTTAAAACATTTTTTTTGTGTGCCTCATAGGATAAGATTATGGGTAGGTACGTGTTCACTACTTTTTGGAAGTGAGTAGGCAAGCAGACACCACACTGAGGGTGACCAGCTACTTAAGGATTAGACTGCTGAAGTATTCCAGTTCTGGCTGATGGGGAATGGGACTAAAGTGTTCCATCCAAGGCTACCATGTATGATTGTCAGGTTGCACACTGCAGAATCCTAGAGGGCTCCATTCACATAAAGTATGATGTGATTGGTGCCCTTAGAATTGTGCAGTGCACAGCATGCACACTATACATGCTCAGGCATGTACCTGCTCAGGCAGTAGATAAGTTCTTGGGAACACATAGCTAAAAATCAATCAGACACTTACTTCATAAACCTAACCCTATATTAAACTTGCCATAGTATGTCAAATTGCAAGACCCAGTTTTTAACTCCAGGAAACTGACTTTAATTCCTCAGAACCAGTAACCAAGGCATACTTTCAGGACAGGACCTATTCTTGATTTTTTCCAGTTAAATCTAGGTTGGTGTAGTCTAAACACATGGTATAGGAGGAATGTTGCATGGTGTTGTAGCTACGATCATGGACTGGAATGAAAGGGGCAGTTGCTCTTCTCTCTAAGGCAGAACAGTATTGCTTAGGCACAAGAGGCTTTCCAGTGGCTGCTTAGAAAGGTTTCTCTGACCCAGGTGACCCTTATGTCCATGTTTGCCCATGTTTTCCCAGCCTAACTGTCAACAGTGTTCCAGTTTGGATGATAGAGCTCATGATCACGCTACCTCCGGCACGCATATGGGCATCTCTGCTTCGTCAGCCACCTCCACACCTGAGACCAATCCTTCCTTTGATTGATCCTTTGACAGTTCCCATGATGCAGAGCAGTGCTCAGGGCACAAATATGGCTCTTTATTCAAACTAACCATTATGAAGGATCAGACAGAGTGTTATGGGACAGTTGACCATCACATCAAATCATTTCCTTTTTTCTTTGCCATTTACGGTTGGCTTCATATTCCTATGGGCATGTGACGAAGAGGAAGAGTTAAAGAAAGAAAGCAGAACACTATCAAACTCAGTACTTACTAGTCAGATACAGACTCAGAAAGGACATGCATGGCTCTTGGCCCATGTCATTTGCCTGCTGTCCTTGGTTGTTGATGGAGGAGGTTCACTGTTGCCTGGGCTCTGTAGTTATAATTACCACCAATGCATGGGAGGGAGGGTGGAGGGCGACAAGGTCCTTTGCAAATGCACATTCATCCAACAACAACCAAGAAATACCCATAAGATGGAGCGCATGAGTGGCTCAGTGGGTTAAGTGGCTGACTCTTGGTTTCGGCTTAGGTCATGATCTCAGGCTACTGGGATCAAGCTCCCTGCTCAAAGGGGAGCTGGCTTGAGGATTCTCTCTCTCCCTCTCCCTTTACCTTTCCTTCCACTCAAGCTCTCTCTCTCTAAAATACATAAAATAAACTAAAAAAAAAAAAAAAAAAAAAAAAAAAAAAAGAAGAAGAAGAAGAAGAAAAAGGAAAAGAAAGAAAGAAAGCAATACTCATAAGACTGTGCAGATGCTGCCCAAGGCCTAAACCCATGTACACAAATGATTCAGAGTTCAAGTTCTCAAGTCTAATGGTCACTTCTGGCACCTCAGTTTCTTCCTGTATGAAGTAGTAATGAAGGTTAAATCTCTTATAAAGTGTTTTGGACACTGCCTAGGGAGTGTCGGTGAATTAAAGTATTAGCTATTAGTAGGAACAGTAACAGCAGCCTTGAGAGCCACAGAGCCAGCTCTGAGAATGGTATGAAGAGGGAGTCGGTAACTATCATCCTTGGGGCAAATATGACTGTCTGCCTGTTTTTGTAATAAAGTTTTATTGAGACACAGTTATGCCCACTTGTTTACCTATAGTCCAGGGTGCTCTGTTGAGTTGTCAGGAAAGAAACCATGAGGCCCACAAAGCCTCAAATATATATTGTCTAGTACTTTACAAAATAATTTGCTAACTTAAGTTAGATATTCAAATTCACTTTCCTAGTCTACTAGCATTTACTGAGTAATGATTAAATGCCCTGAACTGTACTAGATTTTTATAACATATATTATCTAATTTGACTTTCACAAGATGTAGCTCTTCAAGGTCAATGGAAATATCAGCTCATTTTCTCTAATGAGGCTCAGAATACTTGTGACTTGTGTAAAATTGTAGAGCCAGGATTAATACTCAGGTCTCCTGACCCTAGGTCCAGAATTTCAGGTATCACCAGAGCAGGCATCCTGAAGGAGGTGGACTTGCACTTGTTCTTGAAGAATGAGTGTGGCTGTCAGTAAGCAAGAATGAGACCCGGGGGAGAGCATTCCAAACAGAAGGAACTCATTGATTAAAGCCAAGGGCCTGAAGTGGGAAGCTCAGGCTGTGTCTGCTCATCTAATTTTGAAGAACAGGAGGAGACTGAAGGAACTGAGGTCATGGAGGGCAAGAAGTGGCTTGAAGCCAGGATGTAGAGGGACAGGGTGTTCCTCAAGGAAGAAGTTACTGAAAGTTCAAAGACAGATTGGTGGATGTACTGTGCTTGGCCTTTACTGTATTGACTCACACAGGGTATTTTTGCAGTGGGGGAGGCTTGGTTTTAATGTGAATTTATTAAACATTCCACAGTTTTATCTTCTCTTGAAAAAGCAAAGTATTTAGTCACACTTGGGCCCACATTCCTAGGAAGCAGGAATTAGCTGCAGTTGTGTTCAGCTGCCTCCTTTAGATGGGACACCTGCTTTCCTGCAGGCCTAATCAGTACCATCTTTAGACCCAAGCAAGAGGAGCCCCTCTCCTGAGCCCTGGACTAGTAGAGCCTTGCTCTGACTATACCCTTTTCCATATCAAGAGAAGTCTTTGGCTTCAAGGGGACTTGACCCCTCAGAACCTGTACCCCTCTCCTGCTCCAGAGGCCAGGACTCGGAATTCTCTGCCTAAATGGCCCAGGCTCTCCTCCAGAAGTTATATGAGTCTCTTCCCTAGGTCTGGCCTTCCAAGGGTGGGGACACACTGAGGGGTCTACCAAGGGGGAGCAGACTGTAACAGGCAGATTGTAACTCTGAAGTGTAGCCTGGAGTGTCCACTGTGGACTTCAAGGCCACTGGGGATGCAGGACAGAGCCAGAAGCCATAAGAGAAGGAATGTGGGTAACAGGTCAGAGGACCTTGTTTTATACACCTGGTCTCAACCTGGGGCTCCAAGGAATGCAGGTACACAGTTTGAACAGGGCCTTCTGAGTCAGCAGGAAATATATTTGCCAACTTAGGGGGAGGTAAGAGAGTTTATTTAATAATTTAGTTCTTGATTTCCAACTTTTAAATATTGACACACATTTATGTGGCTTCCATTTGTATACTTGCTCTAAGCCCCAAACCCTGCCTCAAATCCTGCTCCTTGACTATTGGTAGTTTAAAGTAGGAACTGGCTGCAGTCCCCATCAGTTCTTATGACGTTACACCATTGACATAACCTGTCTGGTCCTTACAGGCCTGGGAGTGTGGCACTTGCTTTGAGCAATTTGTGCTGAAAAAAATTGAAGACTTTTGATCAGTGCACAGTGTGTCTGGGGGGCTGCTGTAGACAGAAAATGAATCAGGAAGTCCAGTTGGGGTGTGTGTCGGGGGGTGTCCTAGGTCTAAACGAGTGGGAACAAGAAAGGAAGGGACAGAACAAGAGGAAATTTTTTTCTTGCACAATGATCGTTAGGTCAAGGTGGCCAATCCTTGTTTGCCTGGGACTTTCTTGGTTTTAGTTCTGAAAGCTTGCATCCCAGGAAACCCCTCAGGCCTAGAAGATTGGCCGTCATCTACCACCTAAACATCAGGTCCCATCATACTGAGATCTAACTATACCCGAGCCATCTGAGAACCAGGGGCATTGGACCTGAGGACAACTTTGCTTCTGGAGGCAAACTGTCCAGCTATTTCTATTCCTCAACCATAAATCAAAAATTTCTCCTGACTAGGGCAAATAACGTACACCACAGAGGTTTCCCCCAGTGCTGCAGAATCAGTCCTCATGGCAAGGGTATGTTCAGGGCCTCATTGACTCATCAGAAGGCTTAGGTTCCAGATTCATGCTGGAAGAGAAGCCTTTTCTAGTTTACCTTTGCAGGATGTCATTTTCCCACCTGTTTCTGACTATTGTCATTACCTTCAGAATGAATAGAGATCACACATAGCACCTACAGTTATGGAATCCTCAATAAATTAGATTCTCATCTCATCTAGAACCAGCATTTATTAGTGAAATCAAAATCCTCAGGAAAACAATATTTAAGTCCCAGACATGTGGCCTTGGACAAGTGACTTAACTTCCATGAGCCTTAATTTTCTTCATCTATGAAGTAGAACTAACAATCCTTACCGCAGATTTGCTCTGAGAATAGATTTTTTTTAATGCTTCATGCATAAAAGAGTTGAAAGCAGGGACTTTAACAGTAGACCAGTGTTCATAATAGCATTATTTCCAGTAGCCAGCTGTGTCCATTGACAGGTGAATAAACAAAATGGGGTCTACCCATATAATGGAATATTATTCGGCCTCAAAAAGGAATGAAATTCTGATATAAGCAACCACATGGATGGACCTTGAAAAATCACGCTAAGTTATATAAGCCAGAGAGGACAAATACTGTATGATTCCATGATATGAGGTAACGAGACTTGTCAAATTCAGAGAGACACAAAGTCGAATAGAGGTTACCGGGAGCAGAGGGCAAGGGAGAAATAGGGGGTGAGTGTTTAATGGGCACAGAGTTTCAGTTTGGGGCTGACAAAAAAGTTCTGGAACTGGGTATGGTGATGGTTGTACAACGTTGTCAATGTACTTCATGCCGCTGAATCATATACTTAAAAATGGTGAAAATTGTACGCTTAAGTTATATATTTAGGAGCCCAATAAAAAGTAAATGCCTCCTGCAGTATGTGGCCATGAAGAAGAAAAAAGCTGAAAGGAGAATCAAGATGCTACTAGGTGTTCAGGGATAGGAGTTCATCCTTTAAACCACCAATAGCCAAAGAGCGGCACCTGAACCACGGTTTGGTAGGACCAGGAGACCAGGCAAGAAGAGGCTAATCCAAGCAGCAGGAAATGCGTAAGCAAACCGGAAGTGGGCTGTCATGGAGGCCCGGTGGTGCTGTGTGCTCTGTTCCGTTTCCTGTTGCAGACTGGAGGCGGGACTACGTTGCCAGGGTGACCTGGTGGGCTGCCAGGCTGAGCAGAGGCAGCAAAGGTGTTTGGGCAGGGAGGATGGTGGGCGCCGTGTTTGCGGGCAGATTCATCGAGGTGCTGCAGGAAACGGATGGGGAGGTGCCGCGGAAGAGGTGGAAGCCAGCCGGGTGCTTTTGGAGGAGCCCTAGGTACACTCAGATGGCGGTCGTGGGGAGGAGAGGAAGGGACGACCTGGAGGTCAGTTTCAAGGGAGATTTGATAAACGATGTGGGGGGAGGGAAAGAGGTGGCAGAGTGTTAAGCGGCCAGAAAAAGAGTAATTAAGCCCCTGAGCCAGGCCCCCACGTTCAGATAGCAGCTCTGTTGCTTGTGAGTTGTGTGCCCTTGAGAATATGACCTAGTCTTTCTGTCCTCAACCTCCTCATCTATGACATACAGAGGTCAGGGCTATCATAGTGGCTCTCTCGCGAGGCTGTCATCAAGTTAAATGATTTGGTATGTGTCAACTAACTAAACCAGCATCTGGAACAGAATATATACTTTCTGCAGTTATCTGTTAAATCTGATTGGTAAAGGTATGTTGTGGTCTGTTGTATTATTTTTTGTGTTTGAATTTTTATAGGCATTGCATTAAAATATTATACTTTAGGGCCTCCAGGGCGGCTCAGTCGGTTAAGTGTCTGCCTTTGGCTCAGGTCATGATCCCAGGGTTCTGGGATTGAGTCCCGCACTGGGCTCCCTGCTGAGCAGGGAGCCTGCTTCTCCCTCTCCCTTTGCCATTCCTCCCACTTGTGCAAGCTCTCTCTCCCTGTCTGTGAAATAAATAAATAAAATCTTAAAAAAGAATTTTAAAAACTGTACTTTGAAAAAAGATACAGTAAACAATGCTGCTTAAATCCTCACCCATATGTGAAACACTTGGCAGTCTTATTACAGTGCGGGATTGGGCTCAGCAGGTGTGTGGTGGATCCCAGGTCTCTGCTCGGCTGACAAGCTCCCGGGTGGTCCGATGCCACTGGTCAGCCGGGCACCCCGGCACCCCGGGCACCTCGGGCACCTCAGCAAGGCTGCAGAGGAATATAGGCCCACCAGTGTTTCCGGAAGGGGGCACTGTTCCGGTTATCCTTCACTGCAAATCACCCAAACCTAGTAGCTTCAGCCGAAACAGTTCATTATCATTGTTAGACTTATCATCTCTCGCAGTTCAGCTCTGCTCCAGGTCTCTCACTCGGGGGTCCTCAGCTGGTGTGGGGCTGAGCTCACCGTGAAGCCTTCCTCACTTTCTTGTCTGGCAGGTGGTGCCCCTGGGACCTGAGCTGGGGCCATCAGCCAGGACATCTACCCGTGCTCTTTCCGCGAGAACTTTCTGAGCTGGCCTCCAGAGTCACACAGCATTCTTATACCACATTCGATTTGTTAGAAGTGAGTCAAGATTTAAGGCATAACATTGTGATTATACCTAACAAGGCTGTATTAAATACTGGAAAGTTGCTGAGGAGACTAGAACTTAAAAGTTCTCACCCCAAAAAAAGAAATGAAAAAAAAAAAAAAAAAAGTGACCCAGTAGGTACCTCCGAATGAAAAGAAAGGGCTGCTCTGGCCTTAGATTTTAAATATCCGAGTTGCAATCCCAACTCTGTCATTTCTGGGCAAAGGAACTCCTGGGCCCATCCTTTTACTTTGAGTCTCGTTTTTTCCCACATCTTATCAGACTGTTTTCTTCTTTGGAGATCTGAAAGTTTAATAAGGCCCCATACGTGACTAAGCCCAGCAAAGTACCTGCTCCTCAGGAATTGTTTGTTGTTGAAAAAGAGCTACGGGGGATGGGGTTGGTGTATCTCATGTCGTCACTGCTGAGACCTAACATCATGCAGGCGGCCAGTAACTATTTTGAGTGATGAGGGCAGATAACTGTCTTCCAAACATTGAAATGGGGTATATACAAGTATTTTTTTTAAAAGAAGAAGAAGCGTTTCACGAAAGCCAAGCGATAGATGAGGGGGGAGCCCTTCGACTTCTTGTCTTGAAGGGAAAAGGGTCCAGACCTTTGCAGACATGTCGTAAACCCACCAGGGCCTTGTGCTTCAGGAAGCTCCAACAGGGACAGAAAACCGAGAATGAGTACACCAGGGACAGCCAGCTTGGTTGTGTTCAGATTTGGGGGTTTGAGGTACGCGGTGGGCTGAGTGGAGGTTCCTTCCCAGGAACCCTGCAGGACTCGATCCCTCCTTCCACTCAGGAGGGCGTGTGAATAGTTGGGTGTCTGTGTCCAACACCAGACTGACTTCACAAAAGCAAGGACACAGTCCTTTTCTCTGCAACAGACCCAGCACGATAGTCCCACGCAGCGCTTGGTACCCAAACAGACCCCATAATTAGTTGTTGGGTAAATGAATGGATGGATGGGGAAGGGGTTAGGACCGAGACTCAGAAATTCTGGAAACCGCCCCCAGAATTAGCCTCTTTGGCGTAGCTCCCCCGGAGAAAGGGACTCCTGGTTTGCTCAGAGGCCCTGGTGGCCCTAGAGGTCTGGTCTGTGGGCAGCTTCGGGCCCCTGCACCAGCGGGGGCTGGGAATCCTCCTTGACTTGCACTGATTGGAAACCGAAACCGGAATTTCTGGAGAAAATAAAAATCAACAGTGGCTCTTTGGACTATAATGCTATCTCTTTTCTAAGCAGTTCTCCTCATTTCCTGTTTACAGTCTCCACTAAGAGCAAGAGTGACCCGATCTCTGAGCAGAAGGTTTTCTCTGGGGACTTCTAGGCAGAGCAGCCTCAGGCAGCTGTGGGGACTTCTGGGCAGCCTGGAGGTTTTGATCGTGCCCTGGGTGGGGGCGGGGAGTGTGGGTTTTTGACAGAGCCTCCAGGTCTGTGTCCATCTTCAGCATCTACCACGCGGAGTGGCTCCCAGTGGCCCGGATCCTGGGGCCTCTGTGTGCAGTCGGCATGAGGGAACCGGGGAGGGAGGCCCCGAGGACTACAGAGGGACGTTCAGGGCCACCCACGCAGCTGTGCGTCACTGTCCGCGCTCACCCGGCAGGAAACGCTGTCCCTGGCAGGCCTTCAGTCTGCACACAGATGATCTCAGGATCTCCTCCAGGGATAGAACAGGGTCCCTAGGTTGGCTCACCTCTGGGACTGCTCACCCTGAGAAGCCCCACCCACTCTGTCCTAACCCTCCAGTGCCTTTCTCATTCACTGAAACTCCTAAATTCAGTCTCAAAGTCAGTGGGTATAATGATGACTCCACAAACCTAAGATGGAGAAGGGACTCTTTGTTTTCTTTAACTCAAATGATACTGGACTCTGAGGTTCAGAGCTGCCAGCCTGGTGGGCAAGTCAATCTCAGTCTTTCTTGGGATTCCCTCTGACCCAGGCTTGTGCGGGGGTGCCATGCCAGCCATGGCGGGTGGAGGGGACGCCCCCCCATCGCTGGGCCCCCTGATGTGTCCTCGGATGCCTTGTTGTGGCCCCCCACAGCCCCTTCAGGAAGCTTGTGTGGCTTCTGAGCACAGTCTGGGGACGAGGACCTGGGCAGAGGCTGGGAGCCAGCTTCCCTAAGAACACCACATTATTGCTTCCCACAACTCTCCTCCCCCAAGCCAGCGGCAGCCTAGCTGAGCACTCCCCTCTTCAGCTCTGGGAGGAAAGTGTCCACCCCCCCACCAGGAGGCCCAGCTTAATTTCCTTAATGAATTTTGGTTTTTGCAAAAGATCTGAAGGCCCACTGACCAAAAGCAGCTCTGCCACTGTCCCCCCTCCCTCCAAGCAAGAGAGCACAAAATCCACCCACCTGCTAGCAATGGAAAGGAGGGTGACACATAGGAAGCACCCCCACAGATGTTTCCTGGACCTTGCCAGTAGGGTCTCTCTGTTCTCAGGGATGCAATCCACCCAGCCCCTGAACTTGAACTCCCTGAGAACAATGCTTCTCTAACAATCTTAGTAAAGAATCAGATTTAATTTCTTCTTTTTAAACTTCCAGTTCATCCCAGAATGAGAGTTTTGTGAAGTACAGTGAAAGAAATTATTAGAAAAATGAAAAGAAACACAGACTACAAGTGCCCATTTTTATTAGATTCGGCAGATTGTTATAAAAGTTTCTAAATAATTTCTCCCCACTTGCAGACTCACCTTGTCACAGACAGGTGCCTGACTGTGGAGGGCCATAAACAGGGGAGGCACACACTTTGCAGAGTATGGCTTTAGAACACTCAGGGAAGAAGAGTGCCTCCTTACCTCTAAAAGGATCGTAGTCAGGTCATAGTCTCAGGGTCCTGGGATCAAGACCCGCATCCGGCTCCCTGCTCAGTGGGGAGTCTGCTTGAGATTCTCTCTCTCCCTCTTCCCCTCCCCCCATGAGTCTTGCTCTTTCAAATAAAGAAATAAAATCTTTCAAAAAATGAGATGCTTAGTGAGTATAGACTCTTCAAAGAGGTTAAAGTACAAGATGGAAGCAGGGACAGCCTTTCCTAGTGAGCTGAGAAACTAGAATTCAGCCCCCTATACAACTACTTCTGGTACAGAGAGACAGGACACAGCAAGGGGCCCAGAGCCTGCCTCTGGAGCACACTGCCTGCCAGTGCTTTCTGGCCCTGCCACTTATCGCCTCGACTCAGGATGAGTTTATAGCTCTGAGCCTCAGTTTACCCATCTGTACAATTATAATAGCATTATCTCCTGGGGTTGTTGTAGAGACTAGACAAGTTACTAACTAGTGAATAATCGCAGAGTGGTGCTGGATACTATTAAAATGTTTCCTTAGAGGGCGCCTGGGTGGCTCAGTGGGTTAAGCCGCTGCCTTCAGCTCAGGTCATGATCTCAGGGTCCTGGGATCGAGTCTCTGCTCAGCAGGGAGCCTGCTTCCCTCTCTCTCTCTCTCTCTCTCTGCCTGCCTCTCTGTATACTTGTGATCTCTCTCTGTCAAATAAATAAATAAAATCTTAAAAAAAAAAATGTTTCCTTAGAATGAAGACTTCAGGAGAGCAGGGATTTTTATTCCCTGGTGTTTCCCGGATGCCTGGAATTGTACCTGGCACATAGTAGGTGCTCAATAAATATTTGTTCAGGGAATGGATCCATCTTGTCACTCATGCTCAGCTTCAGACAGCCATGTTTATCCTACTCTAAGCTTCAGGAGAAGGGGCGGTCTGATTGCCCTCCGAGCTGATACCCGACTTAGTGTCCAGAGTATGTTTTTCAACCTCAGGCCACTGGAGGTTTTTGTCCCCAGACTCCCATACCTTCAAGAAAGACTTGAATTGCCTCTCTGATCTGAGCCCTTTCTGGGCAGGTATTCAGATATTTTCAGAGTTTAGAACCAGATCTTCATAGGCTGGGATTTCAACCCTTCGAAATCTGGTTCCATCCAATGTTTCCAGACATTATGATCCGCCGCATGGTACACTGCCCCAGTACGGACTGTTTTACCTGCTCTGGGCGTGTTATTCCTCCAAGAGGCTCTTCTGAGCTCCCACCTGGTGAAAGATGACTCATTCTACCAAGCCAGGTGTGAATGTGACCTAGACCTTGGAGCTGGCCCCGATGTTTGGCCAGAGTTCATCTCTCTCCTCCACATCTACTCATCTTCCCTTCTCTTCTCCCTCTTTAGAAGGCCTTGTCCTCTAGTTCATTATTGGCACATCTGTCTCTTTACTAAGGGGGAAATCCTAAAGGACCAGGGACCACGTCCCAAACACTTGAATAGCATCGGCACTTAACGCAGGGCATATAAATAAACTTTCACAGGGTCCACATTCCCACCTGCAAGTGTAAGGGCAGCAAGCTTCACTTTGGCCAAATACAGGTGTCAGTTAGAAGAGGAATGTTCTTGAAAGCCCCATCCCAACGGCCACACTACCACTTTTCTCAAACTACTCCTTAGCCTCGGGTATTTTTTGGACGGCCTTACGGCACAGGCTGAACAGTCACTCTAAATGGAAGGCCTGTGCAGCTGAGGTTGAGTTTTCCTCAGGCTGAAGGCAGAGGCAGAAGGTACCACGGCGTGTGGGTGAACACAGGAGATACCGACGCAGGGTGTGGGGCTCTGACGTGGGATACGGCTGGCTTCCTATCCAGGCTCTTCTGTGACTGGCTGGATGCCCCTGGGCATGCTTTTTCCTTCTGAAAGCTTCATTTTCCTCTTCTGTAAATTGTGGATAATGTCAGTACCTCCCAGCCTAGAGGCCCGGTGAAGGGGAAACCGAGGTGGAGACGTCTGACCCCACTGGTGATCTATGGGAAGGGCCATGAGGATGCTAACCTTTGCAGACTCTGGCACAATGTTGTGGGGAGAAGGCTCGCAAACCTCATGTCCCCCCAGGCGCCGTGTGCCCTTACTGTATCACCCATCTTACGGCACAATTGTTAGGATTAAGCGCTGGGCTTAGCGCACTGCTCTCCGATAATGGCTTGATAAACATAAGCAAAAAGGCTCAATAACACAAAATACTATGAGCTAGAATGAATAATTCATGAAGGAAATCCTGGATGGGGTCTGTAGGCTATCGACACTGCTGTCCCATCAGCCTTGCATCCCAGTTAAAAAAAAAAAATCTACTTCTTTTTATGCCACAAAATGCCACCTTGAATTTATGCTGGTGATTAAATGTCACAACCCAACAAACCCAAAGCACTGGGTGATCTGGGAGAAGGCCTACAGTGTGTGCACTGATTGCTCAGAGGCCTACCCACTCCTACTGTGTATCAGCCAGCTTTCTCTCTAGATCGTGCTGCCGTGACAAGCAGCCCCAGGATGGGTTTCCTTCTTGCTCATACTTTATATCAGATGCAGGCCGGCTGCCCACTCTGCTTGGAGGGCATTCTTTCCAGGACTCGCGGAGAAGGAGCAGCCCGTCTGTGGGGCACTCCATTCTCCAAGCATTCTCCCATCAGAGGAAAAAGGCCAGAGCCCTGGAAACCTGGCAGCATGCAAGGCAGGCACTGCCTTACCCTTGTGGAGTCTAGAGTCCAGTGGTAGAGGAAGACCAGCAAGAAGCTTGTGTCGCATGAGCAGTGCCTCCCCAGGGAGATCGGGGCACAGTGAAGAGGCACAGTGGGAGTATGTCTCTGGTGACAGCTCATTCGCTGAGAGCTGAAGGACAAGGCACATGGCTCCTGTCTGTCTGGCAGGGTGAGTGTTGGGAACAATTTGGGGTTCAGAACTCTCAAGGGCACTCCCGGGAGCTCGGTGCAGAGGGGCATGTGCCCAGCTCGTGGCTAATGAACCTTGTCGATCCTAAACCGTCACCAGCCTCTCCTGGGGCTTCGCCCAGCCACAGCGGACCTACTCAGAGACTCACATGCCATAGAGGGCAAAGGCCGGAGACTTTGGCATCAGCCTGAAAGAGAAAGAGAAACCTGCCTCTGGTCTGATTTGAATCAGCGCGATGACACATGCTGCTAGCTCCTTGGAGCTGGGCACTCTCACTTCCCCGAATGGTTTCCATTTTAAAGGCGTGGTCATTTAAAAGAAGAAGGAAAGAAATCCCCTTCCACGGTTTGCAAAGTGTGCTATAATTGTAAAAACAACAACAAAAAAAAAACACACAAAAAAACAAAAAACCCTTTTCTTAACACAGCTGCCTGTGTATTAGAGCATGGGGATGGTGGGGGTGGGGGGCAGCATTTGGCTTGTCCCTATGAACACAGCCTGTTACCTACTGAGCAACTGCCCCTGAATCACAGACGGCACCAGAGCCTCAGACTGGCCGCCTCTTAATGACGCGGAACCCGGCACAAAGCCGGAGCCCCCACGGACCGTCCCTCAGGACATGCAAGGCGTCTGGAACGTGAGTGCGTGTGTTCCATGGCAGAGCCTTTTGGCCACACATCTCATCTCCAAGGAAATGTTTTGGAAAGAGGGGACTCTATTTTCGGTTCAGTTACAGACATACACATCCTTGAAAATTTTGGAAAATAGCACAAAAGGGGCGCCTGCGTGGCTCAGTGGGTTTAGCATCTGCCTTTGGCACTGGTCATGAGATCAGGGTCCTGGGATCCAGCACCGTGTGGCTCTCTGCTCAGCAGGGAGTCTGCTTCCCCCCCCCCCTCCCTCTGGCTCTTCCCCAGCTCATGCTGTCTCTTGCTCTCTCTCTCTCTCCCAAATAAATACATAAAATCTTAAAAAAATAACCACAAAGCTAAATATACCTATACATACATACGTGTATGTGTGTGTGTGTATATATATATACACACACATATATATTATATGAATATGTACAAACACTCTTTTTAAATTTTGTCTGAAGACTGATACGCTTTGAGTTTATACTCCTTTTAAAAATTCAGTCTTGGAGTTTAAAAAGGAGCCTGTTCCGAACAGACAGACTCAGCCTCAGGCTGTGGGCAGGAACTTCCTTGCTGAGCTTGAGACCCCTGGGGGGGCAAGGAAGAGCTCCACATTGCTGGGGAACCACAGGGCCTGTGTTTGGAGTTTCAGCCCGAGGGGAAAGAGCAGATTAAGCCATCGTGTCCCATATCCCATGCCTCTGTAATCAAGACAAACAATCTTTTAATGTAACATTTAAAAAAAAATCAAACTAGCAAACTCTGGCCATGGGTCATCTGCCTGTGTTTATAAATAAAGTTTTATTGCAACCCCTTTTTAATTGGACTGATTCCAAGCTTTATTGGAACTAAGTTCATTGTGCCTTTTAAGTTTTATACCCAAGGCAAGCTCACCTCACTGCAGACCTAGTCCTGCCCCCATATCCATTCACTCATTCCCAATACCTGTCCTATACCTGCAGAGTGGTAAGCTCCAGGAGACAGAACTAACATTTATTGAACATTTACTGTATGCCAACCACTGTTGTAAATCTCTGCACATAGTGCCTCAATGAATCTCCCCAACAACCATATAGGTAAATACAATTATCCATCTCATTTTACAGATCAGGCATTGAAAGCTGAAACAGCTTTCCCAAGATCAAATAGCTAGGAAGAGGCAGGGCCAGGGTTTATGTCTGGGCAGTCTGATGGCTTTGAATGGAGGATGCTTAGCAGTGGGGAGGAGGAAGGGAAGCCACCATAAAGGAGGTAAGAGCTTAAAGGTTGAGTAGAAGTTCGCTAGACAGAACAAGCACAGGCTGCAGCAAGGAAGTGTTTTAGACGAGCAAGTCCCTCGGGAGAGGTCCTGTCTTGCTCCTCTGAGCCCAGGCCCTACCATGGAATCAGAGCAGCAACAAAATCATACAAATAACCAGCATTTTATTCAGTGCTTACCTTGTATGCTGGGTATGCAACTAAATACTTTAGGTGCATTATCTCATTAAATCCCCAAAGTAACAATGAGCAGCTACCACTCTTAGTTCTGTTGTACAGAGGAAGATGAGGCTTGAAGATGTTAAGTGACTTGCTCACGGTTGCACAGATAGTAAGTGGCTGATGCAGAATGCAAACCCAGGGGGCACTGAGCATCTTGTGGTCCCAGCAAAACCCACACACCTGGCACCAGAGCCACAAACTGAGCCAAACCCTGTACCAGAGGTTCTCAAACCAAACGTCCTCGTGCATCAGAATCCTCTGGAGGGTTTATTAAAACAGATTGCTGGGTCCTACCCCTAGAGATTCTGATTCGGGAGGTCTGGGGCAGAACCGAGAATTTGCATGTCTATCAAATTCCCGGGTGATGCTGAGGCCGCTGGTCCAGGAACCAGACACTGAGAACCGGTGTTGATTCTATAGAATCCAGCAACAGTGTAGCAGTGCGCTCCTTGGCTGTAGGGGAAACACGAGCGCAGGAGGTAATTGAAAGAAAATGCTTCCTTCTTGGTACATAGATCAGAATCAACCCACTGCTGAGTTTTCTACCCTTCCTTTTATTCTAGGGGCTTTCTTTTCTCTGATACTTGCACTGACCTTCTTGATTGTCCAGGCTCTTCACATTCCTGCTCCTGTGGACTTCAGTGATGAGGTGGCCCCATGTCCCACCACCTCTGTTCCAAGCCTGATGTGCTTCTTGGATGGACATGGACTCCAAGCAGCGAGAGGGAGGAAGTGAGGGAGGAAGAGCGTGACGATCTCGGGTTTCCTGGTGGTACTCCGGGCTCCACGGGGGCTTAATTTTACCAATTAGTCATTCATTCCACATATTAGTCAGAAGTCTTGGTGTTACAAGTGACAAACAATTTGAACTGGACTGGGAG
This sequence comes from Mustela nigripes, assembly GCF_022355385.1. Classification (NCBI taxonomy): domain Eukaryota; kingdom Metazoa; phylum Chordata; class Mammalia; order Carnivora; family Mustelidae; genus Mustela; species Mustela nigripes. The sequence goes on along the minus strand of NC_081565.1, from coordinate 22,644,690 downwards.
AATTGGGCACTTAACTGACTCACAGAGCCTGGTCACAGGATGGGCGGGGTGGCAGCTGAGCTGAAGGCGTGACGGACAAGGCTCCAAATGCCACTGGCTGTGGCCCTTTCCCCACTGCCTCAGCCTTTCAGGCAGGCTCTGTCCACACAGCTGGGGACACACCTACCATCGACTATCAAGCCCTCCATTTTCAGCCCCACCTTGCAATAGGAGCAAGGAGACAGGGGTCTGGGGTTCTGGAAAGAGCTCTGAGTGGCCCAGCCTGGTTAGTTGTCCATCCCTGGACCAGAGCCCTTGGCCCTTTTAGATGTCTACCTATGTCCAATCTGGGATGAGGGGGGATAGGTTTTTAAAGATGTGAGATCTCCCTCCAACTATAATGTTGGATTGAACAAAGGGGCATTTTCCAGAAAACAGTGGAGGAGATGGTGGGCAGGAAGATGAACCCCACAGGTGTGTGGGTGAGTGGTTGGAAGGATGTGTGTCTTCTCAGCCTCAGGCCCCGAGTTGGCAGCTGCAGTAGGCCGAGAGAGGTAAGCGTGGAAAACCCCAGTCTTCCCGGAGTTCACAGTCTAGAAAGCAGGCTAAGACATGCCATAGATGTCACTGAAGCTAGGTAGGAATTTCTGCAGGTCACAGCGGGAGGTAGAGCAGGAGGATCACAAAGAAAACCTAGGTTCTTCCGGCCAGGCTCACTGAAGTGCCCCCCAGCCAACTTGTGACCACTTACATATTCCATAACATGCCTGCGCTCAACAGAGTTGGCCACGTGGAATGCCCAGTATTCACCCTTACTCCAGGTCAGCCAGTCACTCTCAAAGCTGTTCGTAAAGCTCCCTGAGAAAAAGCACGTACATCGTGTCTAGTGGCTGTCCCCAGCTTGCTCACATGGCCACGTGAAGGACTTTCTCCCTGTACCAACTCGGGCTCGTCCAGCCTTTGCAGAATAATCTCACGGAGGAATATTAGTCTGCCTTGTGCCTTCTGTTTGCTTCCTCTGGATCCCTTCATGTCCTGTCCTGTGATTTCCTTGACCTTCTCCCTGGGACTCCGTGCTACCCCACGCTGTGGCTTCCAGAGCTTTCTAAAGAAATGGAGCAATCATGGCAAATCCTCCTGAGCCATTTGGCCTTGTCACTGTGGACACACTTGTCTCCATTTTTCTGTCCGAGTGGTGTGAGCTGGTGCCTGGTGGCACGGAGGACAGCAGGCAGATGTCATCGGGCTCCTTGATTATTTCTGTCTTTTCCACGTGGTTCTCTGGTCCAGGTCTTCCATTTTAAGTCTGGCGAGGAGGGGAGAGGAAGAATTTGAGAGACGGATGGCTTCAGGAGCTCTGTGCAGGAGTATGGCCTCCCTGTGACCCCTGTGTCCCATTCCGTTGGCAATGGGAATGAATGCTGGTACCCTCCCCGACACACACACCGCACCAACCTTTGCAGAAATTCAGTAAACCAGGTTTAAAGTTGTCGGCTATTGTCTCTGTCCTCTCCAAACAGGCATGACCTTTCTCTGGGCCTGCCCCTCCAAGAGCGTCTTTTTAGCCCCTGGCTTTATTATGCTTGTTTCTCACGCTTGGCCACAACATGTGTCCAGGAAGTGCCCTATCCCCATGCATGAAGTTAACAAGGGATGGAGCTCAACTCTTTTTTTTTTTTTTTTAAAGATTTTATTTATTTATTTGGCAGACAGAGATCACAAGTAGGCAGAGAGGAGGAAGCAGGCTCCCCACCAGGCAGAGAGCCTGATGTGCGGCTCGATCCCAGGACCCTGGGATCATGACCTGAGCCAAAGGCAGAGGCTTTAACTCACTGAGCCACCCAGGTGCCCCTCGAGCTCAACTCTTCATGTAAAACAGAGGGGTGAAGTAGGAGAAAGTCCATCCTGCCACTGTCCCATCGTACTGTTGGGTTTGGGGAATGGTGATTAAGGACACCCCTTAGACTCCCTTCAAATTCAAGAATACATTGAAAAACAACCAGTGAGGATTTGGGGTGTTTACTTGTTTTGGAAAGGTGAGTAGAGAATGTGGTTTAGGTCTGTGTGCTGAATACATCCCTCACCTGAATTAAGGCCTCCTCCCTAGTCTCAGACCAGTCTGGACAGCCACAGGCCTTCCCCGAAAGCAGGCCAGTTTTTGAAGACCAGCAGAGAGACACAAGTGTCCTTGGGATGCTCCTAAAAGTGTGGAAAGGCCACACCACACATACTAAGCTCCCTGTCACACCTTATCTTGACCGCGGCGTCCCTGGAGTGGGGGCCTGCTCTGTGCTCTCTGACCCTTACCTGTGCCTCATACCTGTACAGGCCTGTCCACCATGACTCTTCTCAGTTCTGAGGTCCCTGAATTCTGCAGACAAAAGGTGCTCCCTTCGTATGGAGGAAAGAACCAGGCTTTGGGCCATGAGTTCATCCCTTCCTGGTGTCCTTGGACAAAGTCATCCAGCCATGGTGGTCCTCCCCTCTCTCCGTTCTAGAACAGGGTGTCATCAAACTGGCCTGCCCCTGGGCTAAGCTGACCTCAATTACTTACTAAATTGTTCGAATTCTTATGTGAGGAGAATTCTTGCTGGAGGTGATTTGGAGATCAAGTGGGAGGATTTATCCAACTTGAAAAGGGTTCTGAGTGTTCCTTTAGGACACTGAGGATCAGGAGAGGTAAGCACCTTGCCCAGGGCCTCTGCCCAGGTCCCATCTCCCTAAACCAGCTCCTGCCAACCAAGCAGCTTTCTCGCTGCTTCTCTGCTCTCTCGAGACTTTGGGCTCATCCCAGGAGCTTAGAAGCAGGTTCAGCTGTGGCTAATAACCTCCATCTGCGTCCCCCCGGCATCCTGCCCACACCGAGAAACATTCAGCCAGTACTTGTCGGCTGCCTGGGTCCCAGGCACTTTTCCTGCTTTAAATTCTAAAAACCAGCTAAGATTTAAGGCCATGAAAGTCTCGAAGGGGAGCCAGAAAACCTGAGCATGGGCAGTGGTCTGGCCATTTCCTGTGAGTTGTTATATGAGTCTGAGCTGTTCCCCTGGCCCCCACCGGCCGCTGCTGGCATAGGACTTTCGGAGCAGAAAAATGCCTCTGAGCAGGTTAGTAAGTCATTAATGCATACATGCAATCAAACAAACTTCTCCCTAATGTCTGAGACAAGGATGGTGAGCAGAGAGGCAAAGTTTTGGTTGGGTTTGGTTTGGTTCTTAACGAAAAAGAGGCAGCGGGCCATCAGCCCACTGAGGGTCTCGGGGCTACGTGAAAACCAGACCCCATTAGTCCTGGGCGGGGCCGGGGGTGAGGGGGAGGTATGGAAGCCAGGCACCGGGAGTGGCCTCCTCTACTTAAAACATTTTCCCTCCAACCCTCTCTGCACTCAGGAATGGGTGAGAAAACGGTCCTTTTGACCAGTTCAACGGGCTTTTGTGGGCTCGCCTGAAAACCTACATGTATTCTCGTGACCAAATGTGCTCGTGGTTTCCGGCACCTGATTACTGTGTTGGTTTTGGTTGATATATTTGCCTTTCTCCTTCTCTTCCATGCCCCCTTCCCTTTCTCGGTTTCTACACGGTCTCTCCCCTTTCTCTATCTCTCCCTTCATGTTCCCTCTCTCTGCTTTTACTTCCTCCCTTCCTCTCTGCTCTATCTGCCTGTTCTCTTGTCCTTACCCCAGTAGCTCACAAGCCATTTCAGCGGACTCTCAGAAACAGAAATTAGGAAAACATCAATAAAACATAAAAGATTCCAAAGAGAGCGCCTGAATGGCTCAGTGGGTTAGGCATCTGCCTTCGGCTCAGGTCATGATCTCGGGGTCCTGGGATCGAGCCCCACATCGGGCTCCCTGCTCAGCAGGAAGCCTGCTTCTCCCTCTGCCTCTCCCCTCTTCTTGCGTGCCACGCTCTCTCTCTCCCAAATAAGTAAATGAATTCTTTAAAAAAAAGTTTTTAAAAGTCAAACATGACTTAGAAGATCTTTCTAGGGATTTGTGGTTCGTTTTTCAATGTTCAGTGACAGATACTCACAGCTGTACCGCTGTGTGTCAGGGAAGTCCTTCTGGCTTCATGATTGCCTCGTACAAAAGTCAGTTCAGAGGAGGCACATGTTGGAAGAGACATGCAAGCAGGTGGCTGCTAGAATCGCCAAGGCCAGTGGGAGTAGAAGTGGACATTCGACTCTCAGAACAGAGTTCTGAGCCTGAATTTGGTGGCCTTCAAAGTGACCTGTAGGTAAACCATTTTAAGTAGCTTACAAACTGTGAACATTGGGTTTAAAATATTTTCACGAGTTGGGGCTCCTGGGTGGCTCAGTGGGTTAAAGCCTCTGCCTTTAGCTCAGGTCATGATCCCAGGGTCCTGGGATGGAGCCCTGCATCGTGTTCTCTGCTCAGCCGGGAGCCTGCTTCCCCTTCTCTGCCTGCCTCTCTGCCTACTTGTGATCTCTGTCTGTCAAATAAATAAAATCTTTAAAAAATATATTTTCATGAGTTATCCCCACAGACTGTGATATGGGAAAACCGTTGCTGAGTTTATTCTTACTAAATGACTTGTTTTTTCACTATGTGATAGATTCACATGATTCAGAGTGAAAATGTGATACAAAGGTACACAATGAGATATCTTATTTGGAATGCATGCCCACCATTACCCCCTCTGCCCCTTCCCCGCAAAAGGTAAACCACCCTGAGTTGATTTTTTACCCATGTGTTCCTGTATGCAAATATAACCAAATTCAAAAATATGTTCTTATTCTCCTCCCTTTTTAATACAAAAAGTATAATACTACCTACAGGATTTTGCATCTTTTTTCTTCTTGTATTTAATGATCTGTTCTGGAGAGTTTTCCATGTTAATACATATGAACATATTTATACACACAGAGCTGTGTAATATTCCAATGTATGCATGTCCTTTATTCCTATTTGCAAATTCTGCCCATTTTACTGATCTTCCAGTGGGGCTCAGTTATCTACAGTGTAGGGACCAACCAGAAGCCTGCGTGTGGCAGTCAGAGCCCCTCAGACCTGGAGACACCCTCACTGATGGGAGACACAGTATTCAGTGTGAGGTTGGGCTTTCTGGACATGAGTGTCCACCATAGGATATTGGTTTTTTTGGTTTTTGTGTTTTTTTTTTTAATATTTTATTTATCCATTTGAGAGACAGAGAGTGAGAGAGAACATGAGAGGGGAGAAGCTCAGAGGGAGAAGCAGACTCCCCACGGAGACAGGAGCTTGATACGGGACTCGGTCCAGGGACTCCGGGACAATGACCCAAGCCAAAGGCAGTTGCCCAACCAACTGAGCCATCCAGGCACCCCAGGATATTCTGGTTTAAAACTCTGTGAGGGGCTCCAGGGTGGCTCAGTCATTAAGGGTCTGCCTTCAGCTCAGGTTATGATCTCAGAGTCTTGGGATCGAGTCCTGCATGAGGCTCCCTGCTCAGCGGGCAGCCTACTTTTCCCTCTCCCACTCCCCTTGCTTGTGTTCCCTCCCTCTCTCTTTCTGTCAAATAAATAAAATCTTAAACAAACAAACAAACAAACAAACAAAAAACCTCTGTGAGTCAGAGCACCTGTTGGCATCGAGAAGATCATTTGCACAGAAAACAAATAATGAGATATGAGATTATTGCATAAATCACTATAATTATCTTTTTTCAACATCAAGAGGTGAAATATCACTTAAGAAATAATCCTTTAAAAAAAAAAAAAAAGAATCCTGATGAGGTAATAAAAATTCACCAAAGGTGAATATGACCTCATCTTTCCTTTTTGTCTGGACCAGTTTTTGGAGTTAACTTCTCCATTGACTTAGAGATCCTTAATCCTCTCTATTTTTAATGACACTATTGGAGTGGCTAAAATCAAATGGCTATTTTGATGGAGAACTGACCTTTAAAAGACAATGCAAGGTGTCTCCTTTTAGAATTAAAAATTTGTGCTTTATAGTGTCTGATATTTAGTGTATTAAGTTTTTAGAAAGCAGGGCACATCTGTGGACTATTCCTGCTCTAAACATTTGCTATCTACAACAAGGTAAAAACCTATGTAGAATATGCTTCCTTGTCTTCTAAAACTCTGAGTTGTTGCTGTTTTTTTTTTTATTCTACTGCATACTTTTCAACTTTTCAGTAACCTGACATCTTTTTCGTCTCATTAAACCGAATTCAACTGGTAATACTTAATCAAATTCAGAAGAAATTTGACCCCCACCAAAATCCAGATCTGAAAACATTTAACCTTAAGCTTTGGTTAAAAAAAAAAAAAAAGATGTTAATATTTAACAAAGCCTTCATATAAGGTGTTGTTTGAGTCAGTGTTGGAGGAACCGAATGACAGCATGCTGTGTTAAAGCTTAGGGGGAAAGGGGAATTTCCCTAAATGTAATTGAATGTATTTTCTTGAATTATTTTGCTGTAGTTCATAGGTGAACCTCCCAATATTACAGTAATTTTCTTGGCCTTGATTTTCAATCTGTCCTAATTTAGTTGTCAATACACATAACAGAATTCACTCTCATTGGTGACACTTGAAAGAGTGTAATTGCCTACTACAAAATATTCCTATAGCCTTTCCATCGGATGTAAATTTGATAGGGTTCCTTCATGTCCGGATTTTCCCTGCTCCACATTTTCTCTAATGTTCAGACAGAGGCAGACCAATTTTTCAGTATGACAGCCCCTCTGACTTAGATTCTCTATTTCCCTTGTGTTTGTGCCAATTAAGCCAAGCTTCAGGCTGTGCTTATGACATATTTTTGGAAATCCATTGTGTAAGGGATGTTGACAGTTCCCTGCACTGTTTTCCCTTGGTCTTCTTTCTTCATTTCTCCAGAATCCTACCCTTTCCCTTCTTTGAAGTCTGTGTGTTTGACATTCTTTGAAAAGATGTTTCATACATTTGGGTTATTGTAATGGATAATTACATCAAAGGAGGAGGCTCGGAATCACAGACATGAAATGACTAGTTGTAGAATCATTTCCTAAATCATTTCCTAACTTTTCAACAGTTATTTCTCTGCTGTTTATTTCATGAAAAAGTTCATATTTGGGGTCTGATGCTGTTTCTCATAAACTTTTTGAAAATAAAAATTTTGACTGAGTAATAATTTATAGAAACAGAACCTAATATGCATTCAACGATAAGCTATCACTATGAAGTTCAATTTGCTCCTGGAGTTTGGTACAAGCCATGGCAATATTTACATTGTTAGGATTGTGTACCTACCCTTTTATATTCTGCTTTTCTTTTTCATAGTGTGATTTTCATGTACACGTGTCTCTGAATTTTTGAGTTTGGGAGAGAAAATTTTAATCTTTTGGCCACTACTTTGATATATCTCCTCCAAAGTGAATTACTGGGTCAAAGACTACAATCAATATTATAGCTTCCCGGAGTGCTTTTGCTACAAGTAAGAGAAAATTCTCTCTCTGTTGGCTTAAACAACAAAGAAGCGATATAATTGCCCACAATAACCCCTGGAGTGGGGCTGCTCTGGAATTAATTTCACTACATGGTAACATCCTCAATGGCCTAGCTTGCTTCCATGTCTCCGTTCTGCCAGCCTGAGGGAGTCATCTGTGTCCCTGGGCCTCTGTTCTCGTGGTCACAAAATGGCTGCCACATTCCAGGCATCACCAACCCCCAGAGATCTGGCAATGTTCAGTAGAAGAAGAGAGAGATATTTCTTCATCTATGTCACTTTTAAAGAACAAGGAAATATTTCCCAAAGAACCTTATCTAGCTTCTCTTGCATCGTTCATTCAGTGTTTCATTGGCCATTGCCTTTCCTACCCTGGCATAACAAGGAGCATAGGATTCCTATGATTGATTTAGTGAAACACAGGACCGTGTGAAGGAGAGCAGCATACCAGGGTTGGATGGTTTCTGTTTTACAGAAGAAGGTAGTTTCTGCTACACTTCCCTTCCATGTATTCTAGATTATTCTCTCAAAAGACAAAATCACTTTACAGTACCAACCTGAAATGCCTTAGTGTTCTTGCTCTCTGACAAAGCTGAGTCTCTATCATTTTTATGTATCATTATAAATTTGAAAGTTATATATAATGAAACTATTGTTTCAATATGTGTTTCTTTAACGATAACCAAGGTATAGGCAGTCCATTTGGGATGAGTTCGTCTGCTTGCAGTTTCTTTAGAGTTTCACATCCCCTAAATTTGAAAACCCCTAGCCAACTACATTTATACAGTAGTTGTGCAAAGACATTCACTACCACTCAACGATCGCTATAGAATTTTTGAATCAGAGACCATAACTACGAAGTAAGCCTATATTGCAAAGTCTTCCTTATAAGATGTCAACATTTATAAGTAGTAAAAAGCAAGCAAGCAAAAGGGTAAAGGAGCGTGTTGGGAGGTTTTCTCCGCCAAAGCATTCCAGGTACTTGGAGACTGAAGGGCAGTTAGCGACTAGAGCAAGAAGGACACCCTTTTGGCAAATGGCAAATGGTCCTCTCCCAATGGCCCCTCCCGCTCCCTGTACCCAAGCATCAAGTCTGCCATTCTGTCATCCTGCCCCACAGCAACTGGAAAGGCAAGCAGCTGGGTCTATCCACTTGTAACTTGCCATAAGTCTTTTCCAACCCTAGAAGGTGCTCCAGCCACTCTCTCACTCTCCTTCTGGATGCCCCACGGCTGCTCACTTGTGGTCAAGCTGGCAGACGAGGCCTCCTTCAAGCTGTCACCCTCTTCTTGTGCCCCCCACCCCGGTTCCATTTGCCTTGAATACTAACATTCTTCTGGAGGACCCTAGCTAAAATGATGATAGCAAAAAAGCTTTTTCTCAATATTTACCAGTCCATATAGCCTGTTTTAAATATATTATTCTGGAGACACCTGGTGGTTCAGTTGGTTAAGACTCTGCCTTTGGCTGAGGACCTGATCCCAGGGTCCTGGGATCGAGTCCCTCATTGGGCTCCTTGCTCAGTGGGGAACCTGCTTCTCCCTCTGTCTTTGCCTGCCACTCCCTCTGCTTGTGTTCTCTCTCTTTCTCTCTGACAAATACATAAAATCTTGGGAAAAAAGAAAATAAATACATTATTTTGGTAAGAGACTCTCAGTGGGGGTGCTTACTTCTGTTGGGGTTAGCAAGAGTGAGGAGATGCAGAGCTCTGTCATGCCCCACTCTTAGTGGGCTGTCTGGACATCCACCCAGAGAAACTCTGCAAGCTTCTGCTATTGTCATTCAAACCTGGTCCACCCCATCTAAGTCATGAGTTGCTATGGGTGGCTACCGCCTTCATCACTGGCTACGTGGGGACATAGATCATAACCCGGTCTGTCTCCAGAGATCCCCATTCTCATCTAAATGCTGAACTGCCTCGTCAGTTAGGAATTGTCTCTCTGAACATCTGTGGAAGGAAGGGAGAAAATAAATGTTTTCCCCTCTCAAGTCTTCTTACTCCAGGATGGAAAGAATTTAGGAGAAAAATAAATGCCTTGTGTTCACGACGGCTTAACCCGTTGTCTCCTTATGGTTTGGCTAATAGAGGTCCTCGTGAAGAATGGAAGTGTGGCCCGTTGGCATGTGGGCACACGTTGGTGCACTGTGCACGCGCGTCTCCATATGGTGTTGTCAAAGCACTTCCCAAAAGTGACCTCAAATTGACCCCCGTCTAAAGATGAGCCCCAGGGCAGAATCTAGAACCAGCCCTTCAGAGTCTTAATCCAAGCTCCAAGAGCTACCTTTGAAGTGGTTCCCAAATTTAACTCTCCATCAAAGCAAAAGTGAAGATTCCTGGCTACACAGGACAAAAGCAGCTTCTCTTTACCCCAGTAGGCATCAGACCAAAGCTACAAGTCATTCAAATGTGGGAGTGTACATTGGAATCTGTGACATTGCCAGAAATTGGCGCTTTTGTCAGAACACCTTGCCTTTTGTTCGTTGTGAGATCAGCGTGTGCCCAGAATCCTGTGAGTCTGTGGTAATATTTTTATTCTTGGAGAAAAAATAAGAAGACGATGTTGAAAGGCTTTCTCTTTGTTTTCCAAATTTCCCCTCAGGACTGAGTAATTTGTTTTCCACTAATGTAGGACTTTATCTTTGGTTAACGGGAACTTCCTCTGACTTAAGGCCCAGGGATATGGGTCCTTGAGAATAGTTCCCCTTTCCCTCTGTCCCTGCCTGTGGGGGGGGGGGGGGGTGGACATAGGGGACCTAGAAGTACAGCTTGGGGTGGGACCAGCTTTGAGAGGAAACCTTCCTGCATTCCCAGTTGGGAAGGAGCCAGAATGTTTTTTAAATGTTGTCTATTAACAAACTTCTCTCCGTGTCTCGCCTTTTTGCTTCTTCCTTCAACAGCTTCTCATCGTGTCTTAACCACCATCATATTTCTTTAAGATGATGATGAAAAATGTCTCTTGGGAGGATTTTCAGTGGGAACAAGTGCCACCCCGAATGCCGGGTTGCAGTTTATCCCAAAGCCTTGTTAGCTCATATCTCAAAGAAGAAGGCACAGAGGATGTTTTGAATAATGTAGCTGTGGCAACTGGTGAAAAAATAGGGAAAGGCTCCATGGTCGCCATGACCAAGTGTTGGGAGGCATTAGGCTTTGTTGTTTGTTTGTTTTTTAAAGATTTTATTTATTTGACAGACAGAGATCACAAGTAGGAAGAGAGGTAGGCAGAAAGAGAGCAGGAAGCAGGCTGAGCAGAGAGCCCAATACAGGGCTCGGTCCCAGAACCCCAGGATCATGACCCAAACTGAAGGCAGAGGCTTTAACCTGCTGAGCCACCCAGGCGCCCCAGGCATCAGGCTTTGGAAGGCACCAGAATGTGAATGGTCCAGGAGCATAAACAAAGAGACCTCTTGCTGGCTGTATTCGCAGCCTGGAATACTTAAAGGCTGTTTCCTAGAGGTAGAAGTAAGTGTGTGCTTGACTCCAGAAAGCTGAGCTAGGATTAGTAGTTGCACTAAGTTTTAGCTCAGTATCAAGGAGTACATTCCAACATGGAACTTGTTAAAAATGGAATGGCTGTGTATCAGTTTCCCAGGGCTCCCTGGGAAACATGGTGCTTCAAACTGGATGGCTAATACAACCATTTTTTTTTCCTGGGTTGAAATGTATTCTTACACGGTTTTGGAAGCCAGAAGTCCCAAATCAAGGTGATGTCAGGGCTATGGTCTCTCTGAAGTCTTTAGGGACAGATCCCTCCAGGCCTCTCCGAGCTTCTAGCAATATACCTCTCATCTCTGCCTCATCTTCACGTGGCCTTCTCTTCTTGTAAGGACACCAGCCATACTGGATTAGGGTCTACACTCATGACCTCGTGCTACTTTGATTATAACCACAAAGGCCCTATTTCATATATAAGACCATATTCTGAGGTGCCAGGGGTTAGGTCTTCAACATATCTTCCTAGGGAACACAGTTCAACCCATAACGAGCTACCTCTATGGGAGTAATTTCCTAGTCCCTTGAAGTATGCAAATAGAATCGGAGTGAGTTGTTTTTCAAGATGCTTAAAGAGATGTACGCATTAAGTAGAGAACAGGACCAGATGTCTTCCAGAATCTCTTCCAACAAGGGCATTTGCTAATTTTATGAGTCCTGTTGAGAAGGACTCTACAAAACTCTGGAACCACACTTGGTCCAGTCTTGGTCAAATATCCATATGCACAGAAACACAGTCTAGCTTCTATAAATCACTAAAATGAATTCTCATCTTTACTTTAAATTTTTGACAAGCCTAAGTAGAACTTCCTTTTTCTGTCCCCTGCAGCTGCTCTTCTTGGGGTCCCTCCGTCCTGGCCAGTACTTGTTGGAATGACAGAATTCTAATTCAAAGTAGTGTTCAAAAAAATCCAATTTTCTCACAAAACTGTGAAGTCTGGGAGTTTTTATTTTGCCTTGAATTCCATTTTCAAACTTTGTCTTCCTCTCTGTTTGCTTTATTCTTAGAAAAGCTTTTCGCATATGGCGTCCACCAGTACCCCTGGGCTTAAATATTAGCATTTTAGCAAACTCACTAGGAAAGTTTTCCTTTTCCATTCTAAGGCAAGTCCCAGGGTTGACTCTCATTAGTTCAACTTTGTCCCTTTGCATTTGTCATATACTCTTCCTAAACTCATCATTGGGATTTTGCTTATATTTTGAGGAGGGAAGGTGAAGAATGGAGATAGTCCTATCTAAATCACACAGAGTAGGAATGGAGGACAGTATCCCCAAGGGGAATTTGAGGTGCTATTAACATAATAAAAGGGAATCAGGGTTGGAAAGGACAAAGCAATGACTGTCCATTATGAATCTTTGATTCCTTGCTTCAAACCACTGATGTCTTTTGATAGGTGGGTAGGTAGGTAGGTAGAGATAGGTAGGTAGGTGGATAGATGAACGGACAGGCAGATAAATAGATTTCTATTTATTTCTATCTATCCATTCACCCATTCATTTATCCATCTATCTACTTACCTATTTGAAATCTATCTAAAATATGCAGCTGAGCATATGCTTTTTGTTTTCTCTTGCATTTTCCTCTCGCCTTTCTAGCTTGCCTCTTTCTACTTATTTCCCAAAGTCTGAATTGTAAATGCCTACTGGGCTGGGAAATACTGAGCTCTCCTTTAAGGGCAAGAAAAGAAGAAAAATGGAGCCGGCCAGAACCAGATTCCTCTGGAACGTGCAGAGAGAGAGATAGGGAAGAACTCACATTAATAATTTTGTCCCCATCATCTATCAAATCACCGGAGTGATCTTTTGTCATTTTGAGTTGTGGGTGCTTTAAAAATTTGCATCTGTGTCCAGGAAAGAAGTGGATAAATTTGCACATGATGGTAAAAGAAGACTTTGGGATATAAATACTCTGATGGGAAATTATGGATACATCCCAAAAGCCCAGTCAAACAGTGTCTGCATTTTAGCTTCCAGACTTCTGTAGTGGGTCAAGCCAAACTCCCAAATGGGTTTTGAAACTTCTGAAACATCAGGCTTGTTTGTTTCCAATCACACAAGCCCTCTTGAATTGAAAAAAACACGGGGTCATCAAACAATATAAAAATTAATTGATATCACTTATCCTTCTGCCTTCAACGCATTCAGCCCTGTGACGGTTCAGAAGCAAATACTCTTTAAACAGCCTCCCCACCTACAAACAGCCTGGTAAGAAGATTTAAAATCCCAGTCAAGGTCTTTGGTTCTGTCTCTGGAATCCATCTGGGCCACCTCATATTTCTTTGTCCTACATCATTGGTCTTGCCCTTTCTCAGTCTCGAGCTCTGAGGGGAGACTGAGGTTCTAGGGTTCTGGTCCCAAACGCTGCCATGACCAGCTTCTTGTGATTGCTTACTGTCTCCCATCCATCAACTGCAAGTCAGAGGCTCTCCTGTCTTGTGCCCTCCCCTTATGGTTCCCAGGTAGATGCATTTACTAGGGGTGCTTAAATAATAGACATTAATTTTCTCATACTTCTAGAGCCCAGAAATCCAAGATCAACATGTTGGCAGGTTTGCTTTCTTCTGAGACCACTCTCCCTGGCTTGCAGATGACCAGTTTTTCCGTGTGTCCTCACATAGTCTTCTTTCTTTGTGCAGTGCCTCTATGTGTCCAAATGTCCTCTTCTTGTTAGGATACCAGTAAGACTGGATTAGGGCTCACTGTAAAGATCTCATTTAACTCAATCAGCTCTTTAAAGACTCTGTCTCCAAATACAATCACATCCTGAGGGTACAAGGGTTAGATCTTCAATATAACGAAGAGGGGAGTACATAATCAGCTCATAACAACAGGTAAGTTGACTTCCCACTACAGACTCCCAAATCTGCTAAAAATTGGGAGTCAGACATTCCCATGTGGCTCAAGTAATTTCTTAATAAGACTAATTAAGAATCATGATCATCTGACATCACAGAAGAGAACAAATCATCACTGCTATTTCTGGAAAAAAAAACACAAGTTAGCTGGACAATACAACAAAGGGGCTAATTATGATCCCAGCCCCCCAAAGACTCTAGAACCTTCTATTTAGATCTGGATATATGTTAACTCCGCTGGCAGCACTTTTCTTAGCTGCAATTTTTATTGCCAGATATTCCTAGAAGTTGTTGATTTGAAAGTGAAGCCACTATGGTATCAAGAAATAAAGATAATGATAATGACTAACTTTTATCAAGTACTTGCTATGTTCTGGGCACTGAGCTGTGGAGTTACATGTATTATCTCATTTAAACCACACCAAAACCCTAAATGGTTTCCATTACTGTCCTAATTGTACAGGTAAGGAAAACTATGGCTTTGACTAGAGAAGCAATTTGCTGTAGTCCTGGTTCTCCCACTAGTTCCCACAGTGAGCTCCTAACCAGCTGTGGCCAAGTCTGTTTTAAAATCAATCTACTTTGGGGCACCTGGGTGGCTTAGTCAGTTGAGGGTCCAACTCTTGACTTCAGCTTGGGTCATGATCTTAGGTTTGTGAGATCGAGCTCCCTGCCCAGCTCTGCTGAGTATAGAACCTGCTTAAGATTCTTTCTCTCTCTCTCTCTCTCTCTCTCGCTCAAAAATGAGTAAGTAAATTCAATCTGCTTCAAAAAAAATCTTCAAAAAGGAATTTGTGAGGTTCCCCCCGAGGGACACTGAGGGAGTTAAACCATATGGGGACTGTAAACTCAGATGCCATCAGGGACCAGACCCTTAACATTAGTAAGTGAAATCAACCCACAAATAAAACAAGAATGTGGTGGAGACTGAGTCCTGTCAGAGCAGGGAAATCTCTTGTAAAAAGGTGACTTGGGGCACCTGGGTGGCTCAGTGGGTTAAGCCTCTGCCTTGGGCTCAGGTCATGATCTCAGGGTCCTGGGATTTAACCCCACATCAGGCTCTCTGCTCAGCAGGGAACCCGCTTCCCTCTCTCTCTCTGCCTGCCTCTCTGCCTACTTGTGATCTCTGTCTGTCAAATAAATAAAATCTTTAAAAAAAAGTGATAATAGTCACTCAGCTCTTGGCAGTTGCTTCCATGTAGAGCTATAGATAGCCGGCCTCGTTTTGCCAGTCTTCTAACTTTTTTCCAAAAAACTAGATGTTTGGATGTTCACGTACATTCTCGTGAATTTAAATGCTGGCAACTAAGTAGGAGCACCTGGCTTGCTGTAGAGCATGCGACTCTTTTTTTTTTTTTTTTTTTTTTTTTTTTTTTTTTTT